>NC_071657.1:2116768-2264268 GCF_014839835.1 Dryobates pubescens
TCGTTTAGAAAACCAAAATATTTTACAAACATTTAGCCAGTGTGCCCCTTTCTTAAAGGCACAGCGTCAAACGGCCACAATCCACCCCTTCTAAACAATTTCATTGGTCGTTCGCACTGTCCATCCAATCAGAAACAATATTTACAGTTCGTGAGTAAAGTTCATAGTCCGTTCCGGCTATACTCAGATGTAGACGATTCAGAAGTCCAAACAAGTCAAGAAATAAGAAAATGGAAACCAGCTTGTCTCTCCGCAGACGAAGTGAAGAAAAGGCAAACAGGAACACAGGGACTCTCAGTTGACTCAGGGCTCTCAGGGTTCGTGCACGGTAGATTCCTCAGGGATTCTTCCTTTGGGCGCGTTGTAGCTGTACAACAGTCTGAAATTAAGCTCTTTCAGCTAAAGTTAAATTTCTTTGTGGAATACACTGAATTTGACCATTCTCCTGCATTACCCAAGAAGTGTGACCCGGACCTTCTGCTGAAACCACCCCTCGGACAGGTTTAGCCTCTCCTGAGGGTGAAAATACCCAAACAGTTTTACCTAACAGATTCTTTTCTCTAACAACAGGAACTCTATCACCTTCTACTCTCCGTAGCAAATCTGAATGTGCCGGTCCAGCTCGGTTCACTGAACCTCTACTATTCACCAGCCAGGTTGCTTGTGCTAAATGTTTCTCCCAGTTTTTCAAAGATCCACCTCCCATGGCTTTGAGAGTGGTCTTCAACAAACCGTTGTAGCGTTCAATCTTCCCTGCAGCCGGTGCATAGTAAGGAATATGGAAAATCCACTCAATACCGTGCTCTTTTGCCCAGCTCTTTACAAGGTTGTTCTTGAAATGAGTTCCGTTGTCTGACTCAATCCTCTCTGGAGTTCCGTGTCTCCACAGGATCTGTCTCTCCAGACCGAGAATGGTGTTGCGTGCAGTTGCATGTGGAACTGCGTAAGTTTCCAGCCATCCAGTGTTTGCCTCTACCATAGTAAGCACGTATTGCTTACCAGAACGAGAACGTGGTAGAGTGATGTAGTCAATCTGCCAGGCTTCACCATACCTGTACTTGGACCATCTGTCACCATACCACAAGGGCTTAATTCGCTTTGCCTGCTTAATAGCAGCACAAATGTCACAGTCATGGATGACTTGTGTGATGGCATCCATGGAAATGTCTATGGATCTGTCACGAGCCCATTGGTATGTTGCATCTCTGCCTTGATGTCCTGATGAATCGTGAGCCCACCGAGCTAAGAATATCTCACCTCGGTGTTTCCAGTCGAGATCAAGTTCAGAGTCCTTGTCTACTTGAGAAACTCTTGCAGCTAGATCTGCCTGATGGTTGTGCTGCTGTTCCTCAGTAGCTTTGCTCTTGGGAATGTGAGCATCAATGTGTCTCACTTTCACTGGAATTCTCTCGATTCGATCAGCAATGTCTTGCCACAGGTCGGCTGCCCAGATGGGTTTTCCTTTCCTCTGCCAGCCATTCTTTTTCCAGTTCTTTAGCCAACCCCATAGAGCATTGGCTACCATCCATGAGTCGGTGTAGAGATAAAGCTTTGGCCATCTCTCACGTTCAGCTACGTCGAGAGCTAGCTGGACAGCTTTTACCTCTGCAAACTGACTGGATTCTCCTTCTCCATCCTTTGCCTCTGCAACTCGGCGTGTTGGACTCCACACAGCAGACTTCCACCTTCGCCTGTTCCCGATGAGACGACAGGAACCGTCTGTGAACAAAGCATATTTCTTCTCATCATCAGAAAGGTCATTGTAAGGAGGAGCTTCCTCAGCACGAGTTACTCTCTCCTCTGGAGGTTTAGCACAGTTGGTACCTTCAGGCCAACTTGAGATCACCTCCACCAGACCAGGTCTTTCAAGATTTCCCATTCGAGCTCTCTGTGTTATCAGAGCCATCCACTTGGACCAGGTGGAATCTGTAGCATGATGTGGTGTGGAACCCTTGCCTTTGAACATCCAATTCAAAACTGGCAATCTGGGAGCTAGGAGAAGTTGTGATTCAGTTCCAATCACTTCAGAAGCTGCTTTCACTCCTTCATAGGCAGCTAGAATCTCTTTCTCTGTTGGAGTGTAATTAGCCTCTGAACCTCTGTAACCTCGACTCCAGAAACCAAGAGGTCGTCCACGTGTTTCACCTGGAGCTTTTTGCCACAAGCACCAGGTTGGACCATTGTCACCTGCAGCCGTGTACAAAATGTTCTTAATGTCTGGACCATCTCGCACAGGTCCCAGACCCACTGCTTGTACCACTTCTTGCTTTATCTGGTCAAAGGCTGCTTGTTGTTCAGGTCCCCAGTGGAAACTGTTCCTCTTCCGAGTCACATCATACAGAGGTTTCACAATCTGACTGTATCCAGGAATGTGTAGTCTCCAAAATCCCACTATCCCCAAGAAACGTAGAGTTTCTTGCTTGTTCGTGGGATTTGCCATGGTAGAGACTCTATTTACCACATCCACTGGAATGTGTCGGCGTCCATCCTGCCACTGCACTCCCAGAAACTGGATCTCTGTGGTAGGACCTTTCACTTTGTCTCTCTTGATGGCAAAACCTGCATTCAGGAGAATGTCCATGATTTTGTTACCTTTCTCGAAGACTTCCTCAGCAGTTTTACCCCAGACGATGATATCATCGATGAACTGGATGTGTTCTGGAGCACCACCTTCCTCCAGAGCATCATGGATTACTGCATGACAGATGCTGGAGCTGTGGATCCAGCCCATTGGCAGTCTGTTGAAAGTGTACTGGATTCCTCTCCAGGTGAAAGCAAACTGAGGCCTGCATTCCTCTGCTATGGGAATAGAGAAGAATGCATTAGCAATGTCTATGGTGGCATACCATTTGGCCTCTTTGGATTCCAGCTCATACTGGAGTTCCATCATGTCTGGTACTGCTGCACTCATAGGCGGTGTTACTTCATTCAGGGCTCGGTAGTCCACTGTCAGACGCCAGTCTCCATTTGGCTTTCGCACAGGCCACACTGGACTGTTGAAAGGTGAATGAGTTTTGCTGATGACTTTCTGACTCTCCAACTGACGAATCAGATTCTGAATGGGCAACAAAGAGTCACGGTTGGTTCTGTATTGTCTGTGATGCACAGTCTGAGAAGCAACCGGCAACTTAATGTCCTGAATCTTGTGTTGTCCCACAACTGCAGATTCATCAGAAAGCTCAGGTCTAGCAGACAGCTTCAGTTTTTGTCCATCAATTTCTACAGAAGCTACTCCAAAAGCCCATTTGTAACCTTTAGGGTCCTTGAAACGCCCTTCTCTCAGAAAATCAATTCCCAAAATACAAGGTGCATCAGGTCCGGTCACAACTGTATGCTTCTTCCACTGTTTACCAGTTAAACTTATATTAACCTCTACCTTACTTAACTCTTGAGATCCACCAGTGACTCCCAGAATAGTTATGGACTCCGATCCCTGATAATTTGATGGCAATATGGTGCACTGAGCTCCTGTGTCAACCAAGGCCCTGTACTTCCGAAAGTGTGAAGTGCCAGGCCACTGGATGTACACATCCCAATAGATTCTGTTATCTCCATTATCCCTCTCCTCCCCCTGGCAGGAGGCAGGGCACCCCTAATTGTGGGGAACATTTCCACAGGTGCAACGAGCACACTGTGCAGTGTTAGAACTGGAGTCACTGTTGGAGCTGTCATTGTTGTCCTGGGGAACTGTGGAAGTAACAGCTACCCTTCTGATATTGCTACCCTGGGTTCTGCCACTTTGCAGTTCCCTCAGCCTCCTGAAAAGATTAGAAGTTGGTTGGCCATCCCACCTGTTCATGTTCTCACCAAACTGATCACGTAGAGTTATCCAAATGGTCCTACGTGATTGCCTTGGTGGTCTGTTTTGGTTTGATCTGTTTTGGAATGACCTCCTTGGAGGATGTCTATTCCTCACAGATGAAACCTGTACCCACCTGGAGGAAGAATTGGAATCATCTCTTTGTGCCAATTGGCATAAGGAATCTTTGATTTCATCCTTCAGCTCTCTCATGCAATCCTTTATCTCACTAGACAGAGCTTTAATGGCTGAAACCAAAGAAACACGTGTCATGCTATCATCCAATTGTCTTAGTTGATCAGTGAATTGGCCAACCGTAGGAGGATCTCCACCATAATTTCTTGCCACAATTCTACTTGCCAAAATATTTGCATAATTGGAAGGAGCAAGCTTAATGAGCTTCTTAGCAAGACCAGCTGCCACAGGAATGTCATCAGGATTCAGAGTATCATGGTCACCATAGAGTATCTCTCTAATGGCAAACTCTCTCAGACGCTTAATTCCCTCATCTATGGTAGTCCAGGGCTTAGGATTCCATGGAAGGTCATCTCGGGAAGGGTATCTCAGGGAAACCGCCATTAAAAGGCGTATCCACAGATTAACCTTACCGAGAATCCTGGCTAGATGTCTGTCTATTCCATTATCCTTTGAGAGAGTTCCTAGCTGAGCTGCCGACTTGTCTCCAACTATTAGAGCTGGAGCACCTGTATCATAACACCTAGCAAGCCAAGATAGGATGGGTTCCTTATCTGCTCTGAGGTAATCTTTGCGGACATTGCGAATCTCCTCCCTTGGTGACGAGCATTCGGTGATGTCATCTTGCTCTCCATCTATCACATCTTCCTGAACCTTTTGTCCCCATAATCCTGCTGTCACTCTCCTAAGGACCTCTTTAAGCTGAAAAGCACCACTGCCAGCTGCTGTCTTAGCTGCATCTCCATCCTGTGATGATCTCAATAACTCAGCTATATCTCTAAGACAAATCTTCTCTTCATCTCCAGCAGGCCCTTTCCTAGCAGAGGTTCCCTCACCAGGATCATCCTGTCTAGCAGAGGTTCCCTCACCGGGATCGGTCTCCTGCTCTTCTCCTCCATTAGCTCCTGGATCAGCTTTGGCCTTTCCACCTCTGGTCTTTAAGACTGCTACTTGTTTAACTGGAGCTGTGTTTGAATTTACAGCCATCCTGATAGAAGCTAACAGGTCCTGATCTAAATCAGCCGCCGTGGGGGCCCCTTCCGGTCCTGTCATGGCGGACGGAAATGACCTTGCCTCACTACCGGTCGCCATCTTGGGAATGGGAGCCGCCCCTGGCTGCTTGCCAAAGTCATAGAGTGGAGCATTTAAGGCTGCTTTGCCAATAGGTTTTGCTATTTTTCTAACTGACACAGCCCCTTCCTCATCACTCGAGGACTCTGGGGCAGATTTAGAGGAACGCCTACGCTTCCTAGATTTTTGCTTAATCACAAAACATGGTCGAGAAACCTTTTTCTCTATATATAGAGCCCACAGCAGACACACAATAATTATCAGCAACAGCAGGATTACACCTGTCAAATAAATCACCTTAAGATCCCAGCCAGCACTTAAAGTTACTCTTTGACCTCCTGAAGTGTTAAACTCCCTTATCTCGATCGGCAGAGTGGAAGACGTTCTATTGCCGTAATTAGTGAGCTGAAAAAAACCCAAACAGTGTTTATACAGCAGCTGGATCCTATGCATAAACCACAAATAGATTTTACGCATTAAATATTTACCTATCTGGTCTAACATCAACCCGATGCAGTACCGGTAGACCAACATGCCACAGACCGAGAAGAATAAACGTTCTAAAACCCAGAGCACCTTCATTTTGTTTCTCCGGCTGAGACAAGCAATAAATCAACTTAATTACTTAATTACCCAGCCCCACGTTGGGCGCCAATAAAAAGGAGTGTGTGGGTTTGAAAGGAAAGGCTCCGCTTTCCCTCCCCCACTGAGAAAGAGACTACGGCTAAACCCAGTCGGAGAAATGAGAGTATATTTTTACAAGGAAACAGATTCTATGTAACACAACAAACACAGGTATTTTACAATATATACAGGAATATACAGCAAATGAACTCAACCAGAAACCAGACCCCCCACAGAGGGGGCTTCCCCCTGTGCCCCCTTCAACCCCCTACCTCCCTTCTCCCCCAAAAGAGGTAGAAGAAGAGACGAGGACAGTTAACAGGGCAGGAAAGGAATAAAGGCCTTGCACAGGGAGTTAGTATCTTATCTTTTGGCAAGAAGCCCAGAAGCAGATCCAGCCGAGAGGGACAGTGAAGGAAGGAAGACTGAGAGAAAGTTCCCAACTCCCCTGGGTCCAATCTCTCCTCCCACAATCCTACCAATGAAATTCGTTTAGAAAACCAAAATATTTTACAAACATTTAGCCAGTGTGCCCCTTTCTTAAAGGCACAGCGTCAAACGGCCACAGGTTACAAAGTCATTTGTGTGTTTTCTGAATGTTTGTGATGTATTTAACCTTTCTTTAAATTATACCTAGGATAAGTGGAAAGGGAACAACCAGTGGCCAGTTGGAAAGACCTGAACCCTACAAAATGAGACCAGCTAGAAAGAGAAAAGGAGGATCCCAAGAGAAAACTGGGGCTGAGCCTTCCTCTCCAGTCCGTGTGAATACAGGGGAAAAGGTCAGCAGAGGTGTTCCTTCATGTGCTGTGCCCTTGATGCTCTGTTTTGATCAGCACTGATACTGTGCCTCAGCTATACTCTCATGAGAATAATGTTGTCAGAAGTGCTTGTGAGGTATCTGCAGGCTTGTCCAAGAGTTAATATTCCTTGCCTTAATTCCAGTGCTCTGAGGAAGTCAGCAGAGGAAACAAGGGTGAAGCCACTGCAAGAGAGAATGTGGAGCTGGAAAGTAAATCTCAGTAAGTATTGAGATCTCTCTTCCAGCCTCGTGGAATTAGCTGGCTTGAACTGCTGATGTATTCTCTATAGAACTCTTCCCAAAAGAGAAAAGTCAGAGTGAGGATTTTAATACAAATCTGGAGTCTGACACCCTGATTTTCATGGCCAATATCAAGGGGCACTATGATATTGTGCTGCCAGCACTTGCAGAAGCAGCTGCAGCGTGCAGCCTGGTTAGGTTCCCCCCGTGTGTGGAGGAGCAGAGGCCATTGTGTGTAGACAGTTTGCTTAAGTTTGTGCAGAGCCTTCCAAAGACAGCCCAAGTGCAGTAAAGCAAACTCTGTGATGAGTCCCTGAATATTCCCCAGGCTGGGATATTATGGACTAAAGGTCACTGTTGTGCATCCTTTGTGCAGAGAAGCGGAAGAGGCTGTAGCTGCAAAGGCCACAGGTAGAGGACGTAGGCAGAGGATCAAGCCTGTTGTTTCCAGAGCATCTGTGAGGAAAGAAGAGGCTGGAAAAAAAGCAGGAGGTGATGAAGTGCCCGATCCACGTTCCAAGAAAAGAACCAGAAAGGTATTTAACAGAGTCAGTAAACTGGAGATAGAGTGTGGGCTAAAAGACTGCTGGATGCAACATCCGTGTTACTTCTCTTTCCTCCTTTCTTCCTTCCTTCCTTTCTTTCTTTACTTCTTTCTTTCTTTTTTTCTTTCTTTCTTTCTTTCTTTCTTTCTTTCTTTCTTTCTTTCTTTCTTTCTTTCTTTCTTTCTTTCTTTCTTTCTTTCTTTCTTTCTTTCTTTCTTTCTTACTTTCTTACTTTCTTTCTTTCTTACTTTCTTTCTTTCCTTTCTTTCTGTCTTTCTTTCTTTCTTTCTTTCTGTCTGTCTTTCTTTCTGTCTGTTTTTCTTTCCCTTTCTTTCTTTCTGTCTTTTCTTTCTTTCCTTCCTTCTTTCCTTCCTTCCTTCCTTCCTTCCTTCCTTTCTTCCTTCTTTCCTTCCCTCCTTCCTTCCTTCCTTCCTTCTTTTCCTCCTTCCCTCCTTCCCTCCTTCCCTCCTTCCCTCCTTCCTTCCTTCCTTCCTTCCTTCCTTCCTTCCTTCCCTCCTTCCCTCCTTCCCTCCTTCCTTCCTTCCTTCCTTCCTTCCTTCCTTCCTTCCTTCCTTCCTTCCTTCCTTCCTTCCTTCCTTCCTTCCTTCCTTCCTTCCTTCCTTCCTTCCTTCCTTCCTTCCTTCCTTCCTCCCTTCCTCCCTTCCTCCCTTCCTCCCTTCCTCCCTTCCTCCCTTCCTCCCTTCCTCCCTTCCTCCCTTCCTCCCTTCCTCCCTTCCTCCCTTCCTCCCTTCCTCCCTTCCTCCCTTCCTCCCTTCCTCCCTTCCTCTCTCCCTTCCTCTCTCCCTTCCTCTCTCCCTTCCTCTCTCCCTTCCTCTCTCCCTTCCTCTCTCCCTTCCTCTCTCCCTTCCTCTCTCCCTTCCTCTCTCCCTTCCTCTCTCCCTTCCTCTCTCCCTTCCTCTCTCCCTTCCTCTCTCCCTTCCTCTCTCCCTTCCTCTCTCCCTTCCTCTCTCCCTTCCTCTCTCCCTTCCGCTCTCCCTTCCGCTCTCCCTTCCGCTCTCCCTTCCTCTCTCCCTTCCTCTCTCCCTTCCTCTCTCCCTTCCTCTCTCCCTTCCTCTCTCCCTTCCTCTCTCCCTTTCTCTCTCCCTTTCTCTCTCCCTTTCTCTCTCCCTTCCTCTCTCCCTTCCTCTCTCCCTTCCTCTCTTCCTTCCTCTCTCCCTTTCTCTCTTCCTTCCTCTCTCCCTTTCTCTCTTCCTTCCTCTCTCCCTTTCTCTCTCCCTTCCTTCCTTCCTTCCTCTCTCCCTTTCTCTCTCCCTTCCTTCCTTCCTTCCTCTCTCCCTTTCTCTCTCCCTTCCTTCCTTCCTTCCTCTCTCCCTTTCTCTCTCCCTTCCTTCCTTCCTTCCTCTCTCCCTTTCTCTCTCCCTTCCTTCCTTCCTTCCTCTCTCCCTTTCTCTCTCCCTTCCTTCCTCTCTCCCTTTCTCCCTTCCTTCCTTTCTCTCTCCCTTTCTCTCTCCCTTCCTTCCTTTCTCTCTCCCTTTCTCTCTCCCTTTCTTCCTTTCTCTCTCCCTTTCTCTCTCCCTTTCTTCCTTTCTCTCTCCCTTTCTCTCTCCCTTTCTTCCTTTCTCTCTCCCTTTCTCTCTCCCTTTCTTCCTTTCTCTCTCCCTTTCTTTCTTTCTCTCTCTCTTTTTTTCCCCTGAGTATGACCAGAAATTAGCCACTTGCCTAACCTGCACTGACAGTCTGATGTTGCTTGGGGGCCTGAGCTGAGCTGGGGCTTGTCACACAGACTCTAGGTGCCAATAATGTTTCACATCCTGCAGCAGAGAGAGCTTCAGTTGTGTGATCCAGATTTTGCTGCACCTTTCAGGCTCTGTGAGATGCCTCTGTACCAGTTTGTGTCCGCCAGAAGCAATGCATTTTGTGTGCTCTTGTGGCCAGCTAGCTGGTCTGTGGGGTGTTGCTGTCCTTCATCTCTGTGAGAGAGTTAATGTCTTCCTGTTGTGTTTCCCTTCAGAACCCTGAGCCAAGTACAAGCTCTGATCCTGCAGGTGAAGTGTCTGCAGGAAAAGATGGTAAAGGCCTGGGGACACAGACTGAGTAAGTATGTGGTAAACCAGAAGACAAGTGGTGCTCTGCAGCAATTTGCCATCCCTCTTGCTTCTGTCACTGTTACATAGTGTGGAGGTTCCTTCAGAAACCTGTGCAATGAGACAGAATTTGAGGGAAGAACGAGAATCTTGTCTGAATGCAAGAAAGTCATTGAGCATTGCTGGTTTGGAAGCACTGCTTTAAAGTGATGTGCCACAATAAATGCAAAGCCACCCTGAACACTGGAAGTTCAGTCCCTTCAAAAGTAAAGCAAGCCTTCTCTACTACCTTTAATACTGAAATGCATCAGTTTCAGTGGTCAAGTGTTTAAACAGTAGGAATAAGTGTTTGTTCTGAAGGTGTAGGTAGGTGTTAATGTGTCTGATATTAGGAGGCAAAGTTCCAGCCTGGGGGCAACTCAGTGCTCATGGTAATTGTGAAGTTCTTTAAGTGTTTTCAGGGTTATTTCTTTAGTTACCAGTCTCTGAAGTTTGGTGCTAGGGTAAAAAGGCTGAGAAGCACCTGGCTGTGGTAGTGATGTGCTGTGATGTTTTCATGTTAGCTGAGTAAGGTTACAAAGTCATTTGTGTGTTTTCTGAATGTTTGTGATGTATTTAACCTTTCTTTAAATTACATCTAGAATAAGTGGAAAAGGAACAACCAGTGGCCAGCTGGAAAGACTGCAGAAGCAGCTGCAGCGTGCAGCCTGGTTAGGTTCCTCCTGTGTGTGGAGGAGCAGAGGCCATTGTGTGTAGACAGTTTGCTTAAGTTTGTGCAGGGCCTTCCAAAGACAGCCCAAGTGCAGTAAAGCAAACTCTGTGATGAGTCCCTGAATATTCCCCAGGCTGGGATGTTATGGACTAAAGGTCACTGTTGTGCATCCTTTGTGCAGAGAAGCGGAAGAGGCTGTAGCTGCAAAGGCCACAGGTAGAGGACGTAGGCAGAGGATCAAGCCTGTTGTTTCCAGAGCATCTGTGAGGAAAGAAGAGGCTGGAACAAAAGCAGGAGGTGATGAAGTGCCCGATCCACGTTCCAAGAAAAGAACCAGAAAGGTATTTAACAGAGTCAGTAAACTGGAGATAGAGTGTGGGCTAAAAGGCTGCTGGATGCAACATCTGTGTTACTTCTCTTTCCTCCTTTCTTCCTTCCTTCCTTTCTTTCTTTACTTCTTTCTTTCTTTCTTTCTGTCTTTCTGTCTTTCTTTTTCTTTCTTTCTTTCTTTCTTTTGTTCTTTCTCTCTTTTTTTTCTTTCTGTCTGTCTTTCTTTCTGTCTGCTTTTCTTTCCCTTTCTTTCTTTCTTTCTTTCTTTCGTTCTTTCTCTCTTTTTTTCTTTCTGTCTGTCTTTCTTTCTGTCTGTTTTTCTTTCCCTTTCTTTCTTTCTGTCTTTTCTTTCTTTCCTTCCTTCCTTCCTTCCCTCCTTCCTTCCTTCCTTCCTGCCTTCCTTCCTTCCTTCCTTCTTTCCCTCCTTCCTTCCTTCTCTCCTTCCTTTCTTTCTTTCCTTCTTTCTTCCTTCTTTCCTTCATTCCTTGATTCTTTCTTTCTTTCTTTCTTTCTTCCTTCCTTTCTTCCTTCCTTTCTTTCTTTCCCTCTCTATCTTTCTCTCTCTCTCTATCTTTCTCTCTCTCTTTCTTTCTTTCTCTCTCTTTGTTTCTGTCTTTCTCTCTTTTTTCCCCCTGAGTATGACCAGAAATTAGCCACTTGCCTAACCTGCACTGACAGTCTGATGTTGCTTGGGGGCCTGAGCTGAGCTGGGGCTTGTCACACTGACTCTAGGTGCCAATAATGTTTCACATCCTGCAGCAGAGAGAGCTTCAGTTGTGTGATCCAGATTTTGCTGCACCTTTCAGGCTCTGTGAGATGCCTCTGTACCAGTTTGTGTCCGCCAGAAGCAATGCATTTTGTGTGCTCTTGTGGCCAGCTAGCTGGTCTGTGGGGTGTTGCTGTCCTTCATCTCTGTGAGAGAGTTAATGTCTTCCTGTTGTGTTTCCCTTCAGAACCCTGAGCCAAGTACGAGCTCTGATCCTGCAGGTGAAGTATCTGCAGGAAAAGATGGTAAAGGCCTGGGGACACAGTCTGAGTAAGTATGTGGTAAACCAGAAGACAAGTGGTGCTCTGCAGCAATTTGCCATCCCTCTTGCTTCTGTCACTGTTACATAGTGTGGAGGTTCCTTCAGAAACCTGTGCAATGAGACAGAATTTGAGGGAAGAATGGGAGTCTTGTCTGAATGCAAGAAAGTCATTGAGCATTGCTGGTTTGGAAGCACTGCTTTAAAGTGATATGCCACAATAAATGCAAAGCCACCCTGAACACTGAAAGTTCAGTCCCTTCAAAAGTAAAGCAAGCCTTCTCTACTACCTTTAATACTGAAATGCATCAGTTTCAGTGGTCAAGTGTTTAAACAGTAGGAATAAGTGTTTGTTCTGAAGTTTTATGTGTCTGATATTCGAGGAGACAACCTTCCTACCTTGGGGCAACTCAGTGCACATGGTAATTGTGAAGTTCTTTATGTATTTCTTTTCACTGTGTACATATTAGCTGTTGTGTAAAATGAGGAATATGCTTTACAAGAGAGATTTTAAAATGGAGAAAAATCCCAACCCAACACAAACCAAAACCCTAACAAGCCAAATGAACCCACCCATCAATACAGAAAAAATAAACCCACCAAAACAGGCTCTGTAGGAGGGATAGGCGAGGGAGAAGAGGAGGAGGTGTGGCTTTGTATATTAGGGAGACACTTTCTGCCTCAGAACTTGAGGTGGAAGATGAGGGAATTGAGAGCCTGTGGGTTAAAATCAGAGGGCAGCCCAACAAATCTGACATCCTGGTTGGAGTCTGTTACAGACCACCCAACCAGGATGAGGAGGCTGATGAATTATTCTACAAACAACTGGAGGCTGTCTCAAGATCATCAGATCTTGTCCTCGTGGGGGACTTCAACTTGCCAGATATCTGCTGGGGACTTAATTCAGCAGAGAGAAGGCAGTCCAGAAGATTCCTGGAGCCAACAGAGGACTGCTTCCTGACGCAGCTGTTAAGCGAGCCTACCAGGGGACAGGCTCTGCTTGACTTGCTGCTCTCCAATAGGGAAGGGCTGGTGGGAGATGTGACCGTGGGAGGCTGCCTAGGGTGCAGTGACCACGAGATAGTGAAGTTTTCAATCTGCAGGGAGATAGGGAGGAGCACCAACAGAACCTTCACCTTGGACTGCAGGAGGGCAAACTTCAGCCTCTTTAAGAAACTTATTTGTAAAGTTCCCTGGGTACCAACCCTCATGAACCGAGGGGTCCAGGAGGGTTGGAGCTGCTTCAAACAGGAGCTCTTGAAGGCACAGGAACTGGCGGTCCCCATGTGCCGAAAGATGAGCCGGCGGGGAAGGCGACCGGCCTGGATGGACAAGCAGCTCCTGAAGGATTTAAGGGAAAAAAAGAGGCTGTATCACCTTTGGAAGGAGGGGAAGGCTTCTCCAGGTATGTTCAAGGAAGTGGTTAGATTGTGTAGGAATAAAATTAGAGAGGCAAAGGCCCAGCTGGAACTGAAGCTGAACACCTCTGTGAGAGACAATAAAAAGCATTGTTACAAATATATCAACACTAAAAGAAGGGCAAGAAGAACCTCCACTCCTTACTGCACCTGGAGGGGAACATGGTGACCGAAGACAAGGAAAAGGCTGAGGTCCTGAATGCCTTCTTTGCCTTGATGTTTAACAGCAAGGTAGGAGTCCAGGATGAGTGGCCTCCTGAGCTGGGTAATAGGGTCGGGGAGCAGTGTAATCACAGTGTCACAGTATCACAGTATAACTAAGGTTGGAAGAGACCCCAAGGATCATCAAGTCCAACCTGTCCCAACAGACCTCACAACTAGACCATGGCACCAAGTGCCACGTCCAGTCTCCCCTTGAACACCTCCAGGGACGGCGACTCCACCACCTCCCTGGGCAGCACATCCCAGTGACGAACGACTCGCTCAGTGAAGAACTTTTTCCTCACTTCGAGTCTAAACACAATGCCCCAGAAATCCATGAGGAATTAGTCCGGGACCTGCTGAGCCACTTGGACACCCACAAGTCCATGGGACCGGATGGGATCCATCCTAGGGTGCTGAGAGAGCTGGCAGATGAGCTGGCCAAGCCGCTCTCCATCATTTTCCTCCAGTCCTGGCTCACTGGAGAGGTCCCAGATGACTGGAAACTGGACAATGTGGTCCCCATCCACAAGAAGGGACGGATGGAGGAACCTGGAAACTCCAGGCCTGGCAGCCTGACCTCAGTGCCAGGGAAAGTGATGGAGCAGATTATCCTGGCGGCAGTAACTGCACACCTGAAGGATGGCCACGGGCTCAGGTCCAGCCAGCAAGGATGTAGGAAGGGCAGGTCCTGCCTCTCCAACCTGATCTCCTTCTATGATCAGGTGACCCGTCTGGTGGACGTGGGGAGGCTGTGGATGTGGTCTGCCTGGACTCCAGCAAGGCCTTTGACACCGTCCCCCACAGCAAACTGCTGGCTAAGCTGTCAGCTCATGGTTTGGACAGCAACACTCTGTGCTGGGTTAGGAACTGGCTGCAGGCTGAGCCCAGAGAGTGGTGGTGAATGGTGCCACAGCCAGCTGGCAGCCAGGCAGCAGTGGCGTCCCCCAGGGATCAGTGCTGGGCCCCATCCTCTTTAACATCTTCATTGACGATCTGGATGAGGGCATTGAGTCAGTCATCAGCAAGTTTGCAGATGACAGCAAGCTGGGAGCAGATGTTAGTTAGAGGGTAGGAGAGCTCTGCAGAGAGACTTGACTGACTGGACAGATGGGCAGAGACCAACAGGATGGCATTTAACAAGTCCAAGTGCCGGGTGCTGCACTTTGGCCACAGCAACCCCATGCAGAGCTACAGGCTGGGGTCAGAGTGGCTGAGAGCAGCCAGAGAGGGACCTGAGGGTACTGATTGATAGCTGCCTAAACATGAGCCAGCGGTGTGCCCAGGAGGCCAAGAAGGCCAATGGCATCCTGGCCTGCATTAGGAATAGTGTGGCCAGCAGGAGCAGGGAGGTCATTGTGCCCTGTACTCTGCATTGGTTAGGCCACACCTTGAGTCCTGTGTCCAGTTCTGGGCCCCTCAGTTTAAGAAGGACATTGAGACACTTGAAGGTGTCCAGAGAAGGGCAACAAGGCTGGGGAGAGGCCTTGAGCACAGCCCTGTGAGGAGAGGCTGAGGGAGCTGGGGTTGCTTAGCCTGGAGAAGAGGAGGCTCAGGGGTGACCTCACTGCTTGCTACAACTCCCTGAAAGGTGGTTGTAGACAGGAGGGGGTTGGTCTCTTCTCCCAGGCAACCAGCACCGGAACAAGAGGACACAGTCTCAAGCTGTGCCAGGGGAGGTTTAGACTCGTAGTGAGAAAAAAGTTCTTCACTGAGCGAGTCGTTCGTCATTGGAGTGGGCTGCCCAGGGAGGTGGTGGAGTCACTTTCCCTGGAGGTGTTCAGGGGGAGATTGGATGTGGCACTTGGTGCCATGGTCTAGTCGTGAGGTCTGTCCAGACAGGTTGGACTTGATGAACCTCGAGGTCTCTTCCAACCTTAGTGACACTGTGATACTGTGAAAACTCCAAAACCCTACAGAAACCCCCAAAGCAACCACATCAACAACAAAAAACTCCGACCCAATAAAACATCCCAGCCCCCAAACTCTTATTTATAAAGGTGGGTAGTTTAAGAGATCAGAGTGAGGTAAGGTGGATTTGTTAATCTGCCAGCAAAGTGTTTTGAGGGTTATTTCTTTACTTACAGCTCTCTGCAGTTTGGTGCTAGGGTAAAAAGGCTGAGAAGCACCTGCCTGTGGTAGTGATGTGCTGTGATGTTTTCATGTTAGCTGAGTAAGGTTACAAAGTCATTTGTGTGTTTTCTGAATGTTTGTGATGTATTTAACCTTTCTTTAAATTACATCTAGAATAAGTGGAAAAGGAACAACCAGTGGCCAGCTGGAAAGACTGCAGAAGCAGCTGCAGCGTGCAGCCTGGTTAGGTTCCTCCTGTGTGTGGAGGAGCAGAGGCCATTGTGTGTAGACAGTTTGCTTAAGTTTGTGCAGGGCCTTCCAAAGACAGCCCAAGTACAGTAAAGCAAACTCTGTGATGAGTCCCTGAATATTCCCCAGGCTGGGATATTATGGACTAAAGGTCACTGTTGTGCATCCTTTGTGCAGAGAAGCGGAAGAGGCTGTAGCTGCAAAGGCCACAGGTAGAGGACGTAGGCAGAGGATCAAGCCTGTTGTTTCCAGAGCATCTGTGAGGAAAGAAGAGGCTGGAACAAAAGCAGGAGGTGATGAAGTGCCCGATCCACGTTCCAAGAAAAGAACCAGAAAGGTATTTAACAGAGTCAGTAAACTGGAGATAGAGTGTGGGCTAAAAGGCTGCTGGATGCAACATCCGTGTTACTTCTCTTTCCTCCTTTCTTCCTTTCTTCCTTCCTTTCTTCCTTTCTTTCTTTGCTTCTTTCTTTCTTCCTCCCTTTCTTCCTTCCTTTCTTTCTTCCTCCCTTTCTTCCTTCCTTCCTTTCTTCCTTTTTTTCTTTCTTTTCTTTCTTTCTCTCTTTCTTTCTTTTTCTTTCTTTCTTTCTTTCCTTCTTTCTTTCTTTCCTTCTTTCTTTCTTTCTTTCCTTCTTTCTTTCTTTCCTCTCTTTCTTTCCTTCTTTCTCTTTCCATGGTTCCTTCTTTCTTTCTTTCTTTCCTTCCTTCCTAGCTTCTGTCTTTCTTTCTATGCTTCTTTCTTTCTCACTTTGTTTATGTCTGTCTTTCTCTCTTTTTTTCCCCTGAGTATGACCAGAAATTAGCCACTTGTCTAACCTGCACTGACAGTCTGATGTTGCTTGGGGGCCTGAGCTGAGCTGGGGCTTGTCACACAGACTCTAGGTGCCAATAATGTTTCACATCCTGCAGCAGAGAGAGCTTCAGTTGTGTGATCCAGATTTTGCTGCACCTTTCAGGCTCTGTGAGATGCCTCTGTACCAGTTTGTGTCTGCCAGAAGCAATGCATTTTGTGTGCTCTTGTGGCCAGCTAGCTGGTCTGTGGGGTGTTGCTGTCCTTCATCTCTGTGAGAGAGTTAATGTCTTCCTGTTGTGTTTCCCTTCAGAACCCTGAGCCAAGTACGAGCTCTGATCCTGCAGGTGAAGTATCTGCAGGAAAAGATGATAAAGGCCTGGGGACACAGTCTGAGTAAGTATGTGGTAAACCAGAAGACAAGTGGTGCTCTGCAGCAATTTGCCATCCCTCTTGCTTCTGTCACTGTTACATAGTGTGGAGGTTCCTTCAGAAACCTGTGCAATGAGACAGAATTTGAGGGAAGAACGAGAATCTTGTCTGAATGCAAGAAAGTCATTGAGCATTGCTGGTTTGGAAGCACTGCTTTAAAGTGATGTGCCACAATAAATGCAAAGCCACCCTGAACACTGGAAGTTCAGTCCCTTCAAAAGTAAAGCAAGCCTTCTCTACTACCTTTAATACTGAAATGCATCAGTTTCAGTGGTCAAGTGTTTAAACAGTAGGAATAAGTGTTTGTTCTGAAGGTGTAGGTAGGTGTTAATGTGTCTGATATTAGGAGGCAAAGTTCCAGCCTGGGGGCAACTCAGTGCTCATGGTAATTGTGAAGTTCTTTAAGTGTTTTCAGGGTTATTTCTTTAGTTACCAGTCTCTGAAGTTTGGTGCTAGGGTAAAAATGCTGAGAAGCACCTGCCTGTGGTAGTGATGTGCTGTGATGTTTTCATGTTAGCTGAGTAAGGTTACAAAGTCATTTGTGTGTTTTCTGAATGTTTGTGATGTATTTAACCTTTCTTTAAATTATACCTAGGATAAGTGGAAAGGGAACAACCAGTGGCCAGTTGGAAAGACCTGAACCCTACAAAATGAGACCAGCTAGAAAGAGAAAAGGAGGATCCCAAGAGAAAACTGGGGCTGAGCCTTCCTCTCCAGTCCGTGTGAATACAGGGGAAAAGGTCAGCAGAGGTGTTCCTTCATGTGCTGTGCCCTTGATGCTCTGTTTTGATCAGCACTGATACTGTGCCTCAGCTATACTCTCATGAGAATAATGTTGTCAGAAGTGCTTGTGAGGTATCTGCAGGCTTGTCCAAGAGTTAATATTCCTTGCCTTAATTCCAGTGCTCTGAGGAAGTCAGCAGAGGAAACAAGGGTGAAGCCACTGCAAGAGAGAATGTGGAGTTGGAAAGTAAATCTCAGTAAGTATTGAGATCTCTCTTCCAGCCTCGTGGAATTAGCTGGCTTGAACTGCTGATGTATTCTCTATAGAACTCTTCCCAAAAGAGAAAAGTCAGAGTGAGGATTTTAATACAAATCTGGAGTCTGACACCCTGATTTTCATGGCCAATATCAAGGGGCACTATGATATTGTGCTGCCAGCACTTGCAGAAGCAGCTGCAGCGTGCAGCCTGGTTAGGTTCCCCCCGTGTGTGGAGGAGCAGAGGCCATTGTGTGTAGACAGTTTGCTTAAGTTTGTGCAGAGCCTTCCAAAGACAGCCCAAGTGCAGTAAAGCAAACTCTGTGATGAGTCCCTGAATATTCCCCAGGCTGGGATATTATGGACTAAAGGTCACTGTTGTGCATCCTTTGTGCAGAGAAGCGGAAGAGGCTGTAGCTGCAAAGGCCACAGGTAGAGGACGTAGGCAGAGGATCAAGCCTGTTGTTTCCATAGCATCTGTGAGGAAAGAAGAGGCTGGAACAAAAGCAGGAGGTGATGAAGTGCCCGATCCACGTTCCAAGAAAAGAACCAGAAAGGTATTTAACAGAGTCAGTAAACTGGAGATAGAGTGTGGGCTAAAAGGCTGCTGGATGCAACATCCGTGTTACTTCTCTTTCCTCCCTTCTTCCTTTCTTCCTTCCTTTCTTCCTTTCTTCCTTTCTTTCTTTACTTCTTTCTTTCTTCCTCCCTTTCTTCCTCCCTTTCTTCCTTCCTTTCTTTCTTCCTCCCTTTCTTCCTTCCTTCCTTTCTTCCTTTTTTTCTTTCTTTTCTTTCTTTCTCTCTTTCTTTCTTTTTCTTTGTTTCTTTCTTTCCTTCTTTCTTTCTTTCCTTCTTTCTTTCTTTCCTTTCTTTCTTTCCTTCTTTCTCTTTCCATGGTTCCTTCTTTCTTTCTTTCTTTTCTTCCTTCCTAGCTTCTGTCTTTCCTTCTATGCTTCTTTCTTTCTCACTTTGTTTATGTCTGTCTTTCTCTCTTTTTTTCCCCTGAGTATGACCAGAAATTAGCCACTTGCCTAACCTGCACTGACAGTCTGATGTTGCTTGGGGGCCTGAGCTGAGCTGGGGCTTGTCACACAGACTCTAGGTGCCAATAATGTTTCACATCCTGCAGCAGAGAGAGCTTCAGTTGTGTGATCCAGATTTTGCTGCACCTTTCAGGCTCTGTGAGATGCCTCTGTACCAGTTTGTGTCTGCCAGAAGCAATGCATTTTGTGTGCTCTTGTGGCCAGCTAGCTGGTCTGTGGGGTGTTGCTGTCCTTCATCTCTGTGAGAGAGTTAATGTCTTCCTGTTGTGTTTCCCTTCAGAACCCTGAGCCAAGTACAAGCTCTGATCCTGCAGGTGAAGTGTCTGCAGGAAAAGATGGTAAAGGCCTGGGGACACAGTCTGAGTAAGTATGTGGTAAACCAGAAGACAAGTGGTGCTCTGCAGCAATTTGCCATCCCTCTTGCTTCTGTCACTGTTACATAGTGTGGAGATTCCTTCAGAAACCTGTGCAATGAGACAGAATTTATCATAGTATCACAGAATCAGTCAGGGTTGGAAGAGACCACAAGGATCATCTAGTTCCAACCCCCCTGCCATGGGAAGGGACACCTCACACTAGATCAGGGTGGCCAGAGTCTCATCCAGCCTGGGCTTAAACACCTCCAGGGACGGTGCCTCAATCACCTCCCTGGACAACCCATTCCAGGGCTTCACCACTCTCATGGTGAAGAACTTCCTCCTCATGTCCAGCCTGAATCTCCCCACCTCCAGCTTCATTCCATTGCCCCTAGTCCTATCACTACCTGAGATCCTGAGCAGTCCCTCCCCAGCCTTCTTGTAGCACCCTTCAGATACTGGAAGGCCACAATGAGGTCACCTCAGAGCCTTCTCTTCTCCAGACTGAACAGCCCCAACTCCTTCAGTCTGTCCTCACAGGAGAGGTGCTCCAGCCCTTTGCTCATCCTCATGGCCCTTCTCTGGACACATTCCAGCACCTCCAGATCCCTCTTGGAATAGGGGCTCCAGAACTGGAGGCAGTGCTCCAGGTGGGGTCTCCCCAGAGCTGAGCATAGGGGGAGAATCACCTCCCTTGCCCTGCTGGCCACACTTCTCTTGCTGCAGCCCAGGATCTGATTGGTTTTCCAGGCTGCAAGTGCACACTGAGAGCTCCTGTTGAGCTTCTCCTCCACCAGCACCCCCAAGTCTCTCTCCTCAGGGCTGCTTTCCAGCCAGTCCCTGCCCAGCCTGGATTTATATCTGGGATTGCCTCCACCCAGCTGCAGGACCCTGCCCTTGGTGTTGTTGAACCTCCTGAGGTTGGCTTGTGCCCACCTCTCCAGCCTGTCCAGGTCCCTCTGGATGGCATCCCTTCCCTCCACTGGGTCTGCTGCACCACACAGCTTGGTGTCATCAGCAACCCTGCTGAGGGTGCACTCAGTGCCACTGTCCATGGCACCCACAAAGATGTTGAACAAGCCTGCTCTTGGGGCTGATCCCTGAGGGACTCTGCTTGTCCCTGGCCTCCACTGGGACATGGACCCATGGACAGCTACTCTTTGGCCATCAAGCCAGTTGTGTATCCATCTAGTGGTCCATCTATCAAACCCATGTGTCACCAGCTTGGAGACCAGGATATGGTGTGGGACAGTGTTGAAGGCTTTGCTCAGGGCCAGGTAAATGACATCAGTTGCTGCCCCTCAGCTGTTGATGTTGTCACCTGTTCATAGAAGACCACCAGGCTGGTCAGGCAGGATTTGCCCTTGGCAAAGCCATGCTGACTGTTCCCAATCACCTCTTCACTATTCTTCTGAGTCAGTAGTGCCTCCTGGGGGATCTGCTCCATGATCTTTCTGGGCACAGAGGTGAGACTGCCTGGCCTGCAGTTCCCTGGTTCCTCCTTCTTACCCTTTTTGAAAATGGGGGCAGTGTTTCCCCGTTTCCAGTCTCTGGGGACTCCCCCAGACTGCCATGACTGTTGGAATAGAATAGAGAGGGGTTTAGCAACCTCCTCTGCCAGTTCTCTCAGTACCCATGGGTGTATCCCGTCGGGTCCCATGGACTTGAACACTTTCAGGTTCCTCAGGTGATCATGAACCTGATCTTCACTTACGATGGGCAGTTCTTCCTCCCTGTCCCTGGCATTGTCTCCCGTGACATCAGGATTGTGGCTAGAGGCCCTTGCAGTGAAGACTGAGGCAAAGAAGTTATTGAGTACCTCAGCCTTTTCCTCATCACTTGTGACCATGTCACCAGTTTCCTTTCTGAGGGGGCCCAGACCTCCCCTAGGCTTCTTCCCATTAATATACCTGTAGAAGTTCTTAGTGTTCCCTTTAACCTCCCTGGCTAGATTCAGTTCAAACTCTGCTTTGGCTTTCCTAACCAGATCTCTTGCTGCTCAGGCAGCTTCCTTATATGCCCCCTGTTCTAGCTGTCCTTCCCTCCACTTCCTGTAGAGTTTCTTTTTAAGTAATAGTGTGTCCAGCAGCTCCTTGCTCATCCAGGCAGGCCTCCTAGCATTCTTTCCTGCTTTTCTCTTTGTTGGTATACATAGCTCCTGGACACAGAGGAGGTGGTCCTTGAATAGTATCATAGTATCATAGTATCAGTCAGGGTTGGAAGGGACCACAAGGATCATCTAGTTCCAACCCCCCCCAAGGATCATCTAGTTCCAACCCCCCCCAAGGATCATCTAGTTCCAACCCCCCTGCCCTGGGCAGGGACACCCCACACTAGATCAGGCTGGCCAGAGCCTCATCCAGCCTGGGCTTAAACACCTCCAGGGACGGGGCCCCAACCACCTCCCTGGACAACCCATTCCAGGGCTTCACCACTCTCATGGTGAAGAACTTCCTCCTCACCTCCAGCCTCAGTCTCCCCACCTCCAGCTTCATTCCATTCCCCCTAGTCCTATCACTGCCTGATATCCTGAGAAGTCCCTCCGCAGCCTTCTTGTAGCTCCCTTCAGATACTGGAAGGCCACAATGAGGTCACCTTGGAGCCTCCTCTTCTCCAGACGGAACAGCCCCAGCTCCTTCAGTCTGTCCTCATAGGAGAGGTGCTCCAGCCCTCTGCTCATCCTCGTGGCCCTTCTCTGGACACCTTCCAGCACCTCCAGATCCCTCTTGGAATAGGGGCTCCAGAACTGGAGGCAGTACTCCAGGTGGGGTCTCCCCAGAGCTGAGTAGATGGGGAGAATCACCTCCCTTGCCCTGCTGGCCACACTTCTCCTGATGCAGCGTAGGATCTGATTGAATACTGACCAGCTCCTCTGGGTCCCTCTTCCCTCCAGGGCTTTGTCCAGCGACACTGTAGGCAGGGTGCTGCTCAAAGTAGCAGGCTTTCTCCGTTTGCTTTTCTTCTGTCAGGCAGAGACCTGCTCCCATTGGCCCTGCTCATGTGGGTTACTACAGGGAGGTTGAGAGGCTTGCTGATGGGAGGGTATCAAACTCCCTGTTCCACTAAGAGTTACCCCCTGTTCTGGTTTTGTGGGGGTTAGATTATGGGAATAGTCAATTTTCCTTTTGCTGTCTCTTATAGCTCTTAGCCTTTCCACCTCTTCTTTTAGTTTGGCCACCATGCTCATCAGATCCCTGATCTGCTCACACCTGACACAGGAGTTGTTCCTTCCATCCTCCATATCGAGTGCCAGGTTCCAGCACTCATTGCAGCCACCTGCCTGAGCATCTGCATGCTTGTGTGTGGTGTCTGTTTGGGTGCCCACTGTTCTTCTACTAGCCTTTCCTCTAGCGGTAACCATCTTGCAGCAACCACCCTCTCCACCCGGCGGGTTGTTTTTTTAACCCTGTCAGTGAGCAGGCTGAGCTGAGCTCCTCACCGCTGCCTCCCCTCTCCTCAGCCATGCGCTGGGTTCTGTTTGGTCGGTGCTCGGTTTCCGCGGCACCCCCTCCCCCTGCTGCATCACTGCCCTCAGGCACGTAGGCAACCTGAGCCCGCTGCCCCTCCTCCCCTCTTCAGGAGGTCCCGAGCCACCAGCCCCTTACCGCCTGAAAAGCAAGGAAAGCAAAGCCAAAAGCAAGCTCCCAGTGCTGAGCTCCTCGCCCGCTGCCTCCTCTCTCCTCAGCCACGCGCTGGGAAGAACGAGAATCTTGTCTGAATGCAAGAAAGTCATTGAGCATTGCTGGTTTTGAAGCACTGCTTTAAAGTGATGTGCCACAATAAACGCAAAGCCAACTCCAACACTGGAAGTTCAGTCCCTTCAAAATTAAACCAAGCCTTCTCTACCACCTTTAATACTGAAATGCATCAGTTTCAGTGGTCAGGTGTTTAAACAGTAGGAATAAGTGTTTGTTCTGAAGGTGTAGGTAGGTGTTAATGTGTCTGATATTAGGAGGCAAAGTTCCAGCCTGGGGGCAACCCAGTGCACGTGGTAATGGTGTAATTCTTCTTGTTGCAGAAGACCTTCTATTTTCACATGGGTAAGGTGACAAAGTTATTTGTGTATTTTCTAAATGCTTGTGGTGTTCTCAACCCTTCATTAAATTAGTCCAGTCTGCCTCTTGACCAGGTAGGCATACAGGAGGAGCCATTATGATTTACAAAAGGGTATCCCATCTCCAGTGGGAAAAGAAAAAGAACAGGGCAAACTTGAGTTTCAACTTGTCAGGAACTTCTTCAATCTCCAGCAAACACACTTCTAACTTTATTGTTTCAAGAAGGTAGTGATGCATAGCTTCATTTTAGATAGGTGAATGTTGGTAACTGTTTAAAAAAGAAACAAAATCACTTCTCCAACACCCCTTCCACTTTCAGATGTGACATGTACTTACGAATCTTGCACCTTTCCCCAGGCCTAAGGAAAGAGCTGGCTTAGAGGAAGAAAGCAAAAAGAGTGTGCTGAAACCAGCACCTCTCAAGAGAAGGAACGTGATGAGCTCTAAACCAAATCTACAACAAACTGATGCTAGACAGAAAGGCTTGATGGGTGAAAAAGATCCTGAAGAGAAGACTGCAGGTGGCCAGGCGGAAGAAGCTGTGATACATCAAAGGGATGACAGCGGTGATCCATTCCCCAGAGCTGTAAGTTTCTTCACCAGTTGCTGAAGTCTTTAGGTACATACTATGTAATCTGTAGGCATAGCCTTTGCATGCTTTGTTTATTCTTTTGGAGCAAAATGAATTGTCATTCATATTTCCTCAGGCTTGCACTTGGGTTCTGTTTTCCCTAGACAGATGGATTGTGCCTCATTTTGTTGTTATTTGTGATACCACATCTGAAAAGAGAAGTGCAGAGGGAAGAGGTCTCTAGGAAAAGAGAACACTCCAGATAGAAACTGTATAGAAAAACAACAACTTTTTACCTGAAAGTACCTCCTGATTTTAGTGGATGCACAGGAAGAAAGAGAGATCTTTTTGACTGGTTTTGTAAGAGATACTAAAATAAACCTTTTCCTTTCCTCCTGCTGTTCTGGAAGAGAGGACAAGCAAATCTTTCACAATAATGAAGTTGAACTTTTACTCCTTATAGGATGTGGTAGCTCATGAAGGTGCTCAGCCATGCATTGTGATGGTGGAAGAGGATGTTTCTTCAGATTCAGAGATGAACACAGGACTTACAAAGCAGTCTTCCCAAGAAGAGTCTGCACAAGCAGGAGGCTGTGGAGGTGAAAAGGAATCGTCACATGTCCTGAAAAAGGCTTCAGAATTGAAAACAGGGTAAGGTTATTTGTTAAATGGAGGGAAGGAATGACTGCAAACCATCAATGAGTATTCTACATTTCTACATTCAACTCCAGCATTAAAATCAAGTTTTGTATCTATAATTAAGATGTTTAATCAAGTCGATTCCAAACTTCAAGAAATCCCCAAGAGCCTGAAAGGACTAAATTTATCTGCTTTGGGATATTTATTTGATCTTGGGACCATGGGCCCAGTTTTCAAATAAATGTATTTTTCTGATACTCATTTTGTGTGGTTACCTTCTCCATGTTGGTCCTAACAGTGCACAAGCAAAGAAAAATGTACATAAATACTGAGTGAAGTCTTGGCACTAGTGATACCAAACTTTCAGAGACTTTTATGCTAAGCATTGATTTTTACAGCTGTTTTATCATCTGAAATGCTAGATTCATTTCATGTAAGCAGAGGAATACTGGTTTGCTTGTTGGAGAAACCATGTGAAGATTGCAGGAAGCAGGCACTAAGTTTATGCTTCCAGTTTTGTGTGTGTAACTTGAACTGAGCTGAACTTTATGTTTACAGGGCTGCTTTTAAATAATAGTATTTTTTTTCTGTGTGCAAACATAATGAACCTCTGTTTGTTAATGACAAATGCTTTTGTATTGTCAGATTTATTTTTTTCCTGTCTTTGTATTGATAGCAAAAGTACCACTGAAGAAGAAAGTAAAGAAACACCTCTTCAACCTGCCCAGTTGGTGCAGAAGCACAAGCCACATGTGGAAGGACCTGTTGGAAGGCAAGAATTACAAATACCAGAACAGGAGAGGGAGAAGAAGCCCGATACTGAGCAGCTGGTGTTGCAAAAAGATGAATCTGCCTGTACTGTCACTGTAAGTATTAATAAGAATAAGCACTTGGCCTTCAGAACTATAGTTGCAAGTTGCATGTTCATTTTATGAAGTTAAAGGACCTGAGGGTGCCGGTGGATGAGAAGCTCGACAGGAGCCACCAGTGCGCACCTGCAGCCCAGAAAGCCAATCACATCCTGGGCTGCATCAAGAGAAGCAGAGCCAGCAGGTTGAGGGAGGTGATTCTTGCCCTCTACCCACCTCTGGGGAGACCACACCTGGAGCACTGTGTCCAGTTCTGGAGCCTCTGTTACAGGAAGGATCTGGAGGTGCTGGACCATGTCCATGGAAGGGCCACAAGGATGAGCAGAGGGCTGGAGCTGCTCTGCTCTGAGGACAGACTGAGGGAGTTGGGGTTGTTCAGTCTGGAGAAGAGAAGGCTCTGAGGAGACCTTCTTGTGGCCTTCCAGTCTCTGAAGGGGGCTCCAGGAAAGCTGGGGAGAGACATTTTAGGGTGTCAGGGAGTGATAGGACTAGGGGGTTCATGGAAGAAAACTAGAAATGGGTAGATTGAGATTGGATGTTAGGAAGAAGTTGTTCCCCATGAGGGTGGTGAGAGCCTGGCACAGGTTGCCCAGGGAGGTGGTGGAAGCCTCATCCCTGGAGGTGTTTGCAGCCAGGCTGGAGGTGGCTGTGAGCAACCTGCTGTAGTGTGAGGTGTCCCTGCCCATGGCAGGGGGGCTGGAACTGGATGATCCTTGGTCCTCCAAAACCATTATAAGTCTGAAGAACTCTCTGTAACCATTTTGTGGGTTGCTCATGAATCGTGCCATGGATGTAGGCATGCCTGTGTGCACTTGCCTACAAGCTTAGACATAACTAAGTTGTGTAAGAGTGACTCTTTTTGTTGTTTTTTGTTGTTTCTTTTTAATAGTTCTAGCTGGTTTTGAACCTCTGTGGATCTAGCTTGGAATACTTGTGTGCTGCATTCCCAGAAAGCAGCACAAGTGTGCTGTAGTCTTCCCCTCAGTGCCCACATTATCAACTCACCCTGAGCTGAGACAGTGGTTCAGTGTTGGCTGTTCTAGACCTGTGGACCATGAGCATACATCTGCCAATCTGTAGCACCACAGCAGTATTAAAATGATACTGCACTGGGAAAGCTCTTGCAGACCTGAAGTGCTGGGGGATGTGTGTAGGTAGTTCCTTTCTGGAACCAGTATGGCAAATGCAGAAGTAAGACTAAAAAGCTCTCCTGAATCTGAGAGTATGTTTAGATGGCTTGGGTGTGCCTGCACTCTGCAGTGTCCACTTTTCAGAAGCTCTTCTATTAGCTGTTTCCTCAGTGCTTCATATAGTAGAGCATTTATTGGATGCTGAATCACTGATTCACAGATTGCATCAGGTTGGAAGGGACCCTCAAAGGTCATCCTGTCCAACCCCACTGCAGTTAGCAGGCACATCACCAACTAGATCATGTTGCTCGGGGCCCCATCAAGTTTAACATTGAATATCTCCAGGGATGGGGCCTCAACCACATCCCTGGCAACTTATTATTATTTGCTGGAAGGTGTCCAGAGAAGGGCAACAAAGCTGGGGAGGGTTCTGGAGCACAGCCCTGTGAGGAGAGGCTGAGGGAGCTGGGGCTGCTTAGCCTGGAGAAGAGGAGTCTCAGGGGAGACCTTATTGCTCTCTACAACTACCTGAAGGGACGTTGTAGCCAGGTGGGGGTTGGTCTTCTCCCAGGCAACCAGCACCAGAACAAGAGGACACAGTCTCAAGCTGCACCAGGGAAGGTTTGGGCTGGATGTTAGGAAGAAGTTCTTCACAGAAAGAGAGATTGGCCATTGGAATGTGCTGCCCAGGGAGGTGGTGGAGTCACCATCACTGGAAGTGTTTAAGAAGAGACTGGATGAGGCACTTGGTGCCGTGGTTTAGTTGATTAGATGGTGTTGGGTGATAGGTTGGACTCAATGACCTCAAAGGTCTTTTCCAACCTGGTTAATTCTATTCTATTCTATTCTACTCTACCCTACTCTACCCTGCTTTACTCTATGCCGGTGTTTCTTCACCTTCATGGCGAAGAACTTCTTCCTGGTGTCCAACCTAAATATACCCTGCTGTTCCTCCCCAGCTTTCCTGCAGACCCCCTTCAGATACTGAAATGTGGTTCTAAGGTCTCCCTGAAGCCTTCTCTTCTCCAGGCTGAACAAGCTCAACTCTCTCAGGCTGTCTTCATAGGAGAGGTGCTCCAGCTCCCTGTTCACCTTTGTGTACCTCCTCTGGAGCCGCTTCAGCAGCTCTGTGTCCTTGTTGTGAGGACCCCACAGCTGAACACAGCAGTGCAGATGAGGTCTCACCAGAGCAGAGTGTCAGGATCCGCTCTCTCCATCTGCTGGCCATACTGCTTTTGTTGCATCCCAGTCTGCCATAGGCCTTCTGGGCTGCAAGACTGGTCTCAGTGTCATTTTCCCCCAGCCTGGACTGATATGTTGTTTGGTAGTTTTTTGGTTTGAGGTGTTTTTTTAAGATATAAAGTCCATAACTGTTCTGAAAATTTGCTTAATTCTCTTTTTCTTTATCTTCTTTTATTAATTGCAAATTAAAGGCTGAGAGTGGAGCTGCATTGGGTCCATCAGGTCTGTTGAGCAAAGAGGAAAAGGAAGAGATGCCTCAGGAGCCCTGTATTTCTGGAGAGACATTGTGTGAGCAAAGCAGGTGAGTCCAGAGTTCAGCAAAATTGCTTTTGAAAAGCTTTCATCTGGTGCATAATGAAACAGCTTTGTAAGTGTCAGTTCTTTTGTTCCCTCTAACCTGTTTTTTTCCCCAGTGTTTAATTTTCATTGCCTGGAGGCAGCTTCTTCCTATGTTGTCAGAGCACATTTTAAATTGAGCTGAGCTACTTCTTCTTGTATAGCTGCTACATAATTGATCTGCATGAGTTTGTAGCTCTTTGGTTTTGGTTTTTTTCCAAGCATTTATTTTCTTTGGTTTGTACTTGCATAGGCAGAGATCATACATGAAACATAAGGCATTCTGCAAACTCTCAGTGATATGTCCTTCACTGATCCCACTGTGCTCTTCTGTTTCACTCCTCCTGTTGTTAAAAGGAGACCTTAAAGATGTATTAGACTGCAGATGTTGGTGTGGGTAGCAGCATAAGTTTTTTGTCTTGATGTTAAAAATACCTGGACAAAGAAATCATAGAATGGTCTGGGCTGGAAAGAACCTCCAAAGGTCATGTAGTTCACCCCCCCACCCTGCAGTAAGCAGGGGTATCCTCAACTAGACCAGGCCACCCTGGATGGTCTTGTTATTCCTTATTCTGTGCTATCCATGAATGCTAAAAATAAGAAATACAGATTTGAAAAGATAAAAAAGCAACCCAGTGTATTACTCCTTAGCCCTCTTGTGTAAGTATTGACTCAAAACTTACTGAATGCAAAATTGCTTTTTCTCTCCTCCCAGCCAAAGTCAAGTGACATAATTTGTGTGTGTGTCTTTTTTGTTTGTTTCCTTTAAATTCACTAGTGGGGAAAAAATCGCTTCCCAAGGAGGCAAGCTGGGTGCTCTCAGAAGACAATTCATAGAGCATGAATCTGTGAGAACTAGACCAGATCTGAGAAGAGCACATACTGAAGAATCTCCAGTGGCACAAAAAATAGCTGCTTCACTTGAGGAAGAGGCAGACAAAGGAGAGAATCTGCCTCTGGAAGAAGAATCGGGAGTACCTCTTCCATCAAAAGTGAGAATTTTGTTCAGATATTTGTGATCATGCTTTCTGATTCCTGGTTCTACACCAGCTGCTTGAAAGACTACCTAAAGAGTCTGGTTTAAATGCATAAACTGGTTTTGGATTAGTAGCAATTACATTCAGCCCAGTGTGAGGTCTTCTGAAATTCTGTTCATGAGACAGTGACAAAATATAGAATTTTGTTAACAAATACAAGGACTTCACTTAAACTTTGACACTTCAGTCACATTAGCATGAATGGCACATTTCTGCTGCTGAGTTTCTTCTGAACTCCTTGGTAGCTGCTCAGCAAAGGCTATAGTGCTTATACTAGCTGGTTTTATTAGATAAAGACCTTCCCTAAACGAACAAGGAGCAGTGATGGGTGCCATAAACTACTTCTAAGTTCTTTTTTAAATGAGGCTTTGTCTTAGATATGCATCCTCCAGTGCTTTACTTGACAGGCAATGTATTTTAGGAATAGGAATAGAATAAACCAGGTTGGAAAAGATCTTTCAGATCCTCAAGTCCAGCCTCTCACCCAACACCATCTCATCAACTAAACCATGGCCCCAAGTGCCTCATCCAGTCTCCTAAACACCTCCAGAGATAGTGACTCCAGCACCTCCCTGGGCAGCCCATTCCAATGGCCAATCTCTTTTTCTGTGAAGAGCTTCCTCTTGACATTCAGCCTAAACTTCCCCTGGTGCAGCTTGAGACTGCGTCCTCTTCTTCTGGTGCTGGTTGCCTGAGAGAGGATGTTCCTCCTAAGGCTTTAATCCACAGACAGAGACGGTTTTGTGCTGATATTGTTTGGTTTGGTTTTGTTCCTCAATTGTAAGGCTAACTCTGAAGCATTGTTTCAGGGGAAATCAGCTGAGGGTGACATTCCAAAAAGCATACAGTCAGAAGCACTCTCTTCCCCTGAAGAGGCATTTGGCAGCCACAGCACAGAAGAGCAAGGAAAACATCTGCCTCCAGATGATGTAGAAGTCATTGAGGATACCACAGAAAGGTAACGCTCCCTGTCGACTAAGCTAAAAAGCTTTCCAAGTCAAACTGTGTGTATTTGTCGAGTTCCAAGCCCCTCACCCACTTTGTTGCCCTTCTCTGGACTTTGTGCAGTCAAGACAAGGGCCTTACCTTGTAGTCTGTGATAGTGGAATTTCATAGAAACATGAAATGGTTGAGGTTCAAAGCAAGTCTGTCTTCTGGCATGGAATCATAGAATTGTTAGGGTCGGAAGGGACCTCAAGGCTCAGCCAGTTCCAACCCCGCTGCCACGGGCAGGGACACCTCACACTGGATGTTAGGAAGAAGTTGTTCCCCATTAGGGTGGTGAGAGCCTGGCACAGGGTGCCCAGGGAAGGGGTGGAAACCTCATCCCTGGAAGTTTTTGCAGCCAGGCTGGAGGTGGCTGTGAGCAACCTGCTGTAGTGTGAGGTGTCCCTGCCCATGGCAGGGGGGTTGGAACTGGCTGAGCCTTGAGGTCCCTTCCAACCCTAACCATTCTATGATTGGACACAGTATTAACCCATAAAGTGCACTCCTTGTTACTAGACTGTGTGCCACATTGATCACCAAGCAGTGAGCCTGGCATGTTCTGCTCACCCAGCCCACATCTCATCAGTTACCCTGCTGAAGATGTTAGGGAAGACAGCGTTAAAAGCCTTGCTCAAGCCTTACTAAGTCAAGGAAGACACTACAGCTCCTCATCTCTCAAGTTAGTCATTTCATGATGAAAGCTTATCAGGTTGATTTAGCATGACTTCTCCATTGTAAACCCATGCTGGCTGCTCCAAGCCCAGGATTTGTATCTCACTGATCTGAATGTGCTTGAACACACAGAAGAATTTCCTCCTGTTGAAAAGCAGTAGTACCTCGATCAACTGGAATTACTAAGCGCAGCGTTACGATGGTTGCTGAATTTGGGGAGCCCTGTAGTGGTACAGCCCAAACAGGATGCTCTACCCAACTTCTTAATCTTATTTTTCTTCCAAAAGCAATGAGAAAGATCCATTACTGCAGAAAAGCAACCGATTTCCTTTTTGCCTTGGTTTTAATTACTTTGTGCCTTTTTTCCTCCCCTTTAAACTTCACCAACTAAACAAAAATGCAGAGTAGTTAAGTTCATGTCCATCTAAAAGCGCTGAACTGTTTGTAGTAAGCCAAGCTTACAGAATACACTTTGTAGTTCCTGAGAAGCCAAAGTTGAAAACTATTTTTGTGTATCTAGGGATGAATCAAGTTCTGGAGAAGAAAGCGAAGAAATTGACATAATCGCTGTGCATCAAGTGAAGAGACCCTGCATGGAGGCCAGGCCACACCTGATGGGAGTTTCTGGAAAAGGTGATCCTAAAGAAGGTGAAACCAGAGGAGAAGACACTGCTGAGAGCAGCGATGCAGCAAGGTGCTTGATGGCAGAAGAACCAGGTGTATCATCAGTAAGTGCTGCTCATGTGTTTTGAGCCAATTTACACCTCAGTTCCTGTGGTTAAATTCTCAGAACCACAAGTGGCACAGGAGCCCAGTAGCTGGCTGGGAAAGGTTTATGTGCTTCTCTTCTCGGTTTAAAACTACAGTATCACAGTGTCACTAAGGTTGGAAGAGACCTCGAGGATCATCAAGTCCAACCTGTCTGGACAGACCTCACGACTAGACCATGGCACCAAGTGCCACATCCAATCTCCCCTTGAACACCTCCAGGGACGGCGACTCCACCACCTCCCTGGGCAGCACATCCCAGTGACGAACGACTCGCTCGGTGAAGAACTTTCTCCTCACCCCGAGTCTAAACCTCCCCTGGCACAGCTTGAGACTGTGTCCTCTTGTTCTGGTGCTGGTTGCCTGGGAGAAGAGACCAGCCCCTTCCTGGCCACAACCACCTTTCAGGTAGTTGGAGAGGGCAATGAGGTCACCCCTGAGCCTCCTCTTCTCCAGGCTAAGCCACCCCAGCTCCCTCAGCCTCTCCTCTCAGGGCTGTGCTCAAGGCCTCTCCCCAGCCTTGTTGCCCTTCTCTGGACACCTTCAAGTGTCTCGATGTCCTTCTTAAACTGAGGGGCCCAGAACTGGACACAGGACTCAAGGTGTGGCCTAACCAATGCAGAGTACAGGGGCACAATGACCTCCCTGCTCCTGCTGGCCACACTATTCCTAATGCAGGCCAGGATGCCATTGGGCCTCTTGGCCACCTGGGCACACCGCTGGCTCATGTTTAGGCAGCTGTCAATCAGTACCCTCAGGTCCCTCTCTGGCTGCTCTCCAGCCACTCTGACCCCAGCCTGTAGCTCTGCATGGGGTTGTTGTGGCCAAAGTGCAGCACCTGGCACTTGGACTTGTTAAATGCCATCCTGTTGGCCTCTGCCCATCTGTCCAGTCGGTCGAGGTCCCTCTGCAGAGCCTTTCTACCCTCTCTCTGACCAACATCTGCTCCCAGCTTGCTGTCAACTGCAAACTTGCTGATGACTGACTCAATGCCCTCATCCTGATCATCAGTGAAGATGTTAAAGAGGATGGGGCCCAGCACTGATCCCTGGGGGACGCCACTGGTGCCTGGCTGCCAGCTGGCTGTGGCACCATTCACCACCACTCTCTGGGCTCAGCCTGCAGCCAGTTCCTAACCCAGCACAGAGTGTTGCTGTCCAAGCCACGAGCTGACAGCTTAGCCAGCAGTTTACTGTGGGGGACGGTGTCAAAGGCCTTTCTGGAGTCCAGGCAGACCACATCCACAGCCTCCCCACGTCCACCAGACAGTCACCTGATCATAGAAGGAGATCAGGTTGGAGAGGCAGGACCTGCCCTTCCTAAATCCATGCTGGCTGGACCTGAGCCCTTGGCCATCCTTCAGGTGCGCAGTTATTGCCGCCAGGATAATCTGCTCCATCACTTTCCCTGGCACTGAGGTCAGGCTGCCAGGCCTGGAGTTTCCAGGTTCCTCCATCTGACCCTTCTTGTGGATGGGGACCACACTGGCCAGTTGCAGTCATCTGGGACCTCTCCAGTGAGCCAGGTCTCCTAACACCTCCAGTGATAGTGACTCCAGCACCTCCCTGGGCAGCCCATTCCAATGGCCAATCTCTTTTTCTGTGAAGAGCTTCCTCTTGACATTCAGCCTAAACTTCCCCTGGTGCAGCTTGAGACTGCGTCCTCTTGTTCTGGTGCTGGTTGCCTGGGAGAAGATGTTCCTCCTAAGGCTTTAATCCACAGACAGAGACGGTTTTGTGCTGATATTGTTTGGTTTGGTTTTGTTCCTCAATTGTAAGGCTAACTCTGAAGCATTGTTTCAGGGGAAATCAGCTGAGGGTGACATTCCAAAAAGCATACAGTCAGAAGCACTCTCTTCCCCTGAAGAGGCATTTGGCAGCCACAGCACAGAAGAGCAAGGAAAACATCTGCCTCCAGATGATGTAGAAGTCATTGAGGATACCACAGAAAGGTAAAGCTCCCTGTTGACTAAGCTAAAAAGCTTTGTATCTTTGTCTAGTTGCTTTCATCCTGAACTTGCCTTTTTGTTTTGTATTTGTGAAGTGTAGGCTCTGAGCTGTTCTGGTTGTAACTTCTACCTGCTATGGAGGTCACTAGGTGGCATCCTTAGGCAATCTAAGTGTTTTTAACATCATTTTTGCTCAAGTCTGTCCTCCTTGTTAGAAGATACTGTGCAGGTGAGAGGTGAAGCTGACCCTAGCTGTCTGAATTGCTCAGTAAGGCATTCTCGAGGTGCAGTGCACTGTGGGATGGAAGACTGAGCAGTGCTGTTTGCACTCACTTGCTGAGAAATAGAATAACGTAGAATAGAAGAGACCAGGTTGGAAGAGACCTTCAAGACATTCATGTCCAACCCATCAATCAATCCAACATCACCTAATCAACTAACCCATGGCACCAAGCACCCTATCAAGTCTCCTCCTGAACACCTCCAGTGATGGTGACTCCACCACCTCCCCAGGCAGCACATTCCAATGGGCAATCACTCTTTCTGTGTACAACTTCCTCCTAACCTCCAGCCTAAACCTCCCCTGGGGCAGCCTGAGACGGTGTCCTCTTGTTCTGGTACTGGTTGCCTGGGAGAAGAGCCCAACCCCCCTTAAGGTAGTTGTAGAGAGCAATAAGGTCACCCCTGAGCCTCCTCGTCTCCAGGCTAAGCAACCCCAGCTCCCTCAGCCTCTCCTCATTGGGCTTGTTACTAGATGTTACTAGAAGGCTACCCAGGCTGGTACAGCCTTCTGACTATTATCCCTTGATACTTATGCAGATAGGGAATGATGATGTTGTAGTCAGAACTCCCAGGGCTATCAAAAATGATTTCAGGGCCCTGGGAGATCTGGTTGAGGGGACAGGTGCTCAAATAATTTTTTCCTCAATACCCTTAGTTGCAGGAGGGAATACCACAAGGAACAGGACAGCAGCCATAATCAACAAGTGGCTTAGAGGCTGGTGCAGACAAAAGAATTTTGGGTTTTTTGATCTTGGTAAAATTTCTACTGCACCAGGCCACCTGGCAACAGATGGAGTACATCTGTCCCAAAGAAGGGGAAAGGTCACAGTATATGAGAATGGCCTGTCCCCCAAAGGTAAAAAGATTCTGGGGAGGGAACTGGCAGCTCTCATCGACAGGGCTTTAAACTAGTTTCGAAGGGGGGAGGGGCTGAAACTAGTCCCCTCAGGCAAGAGTCTGGGGGCAGTAAGCTAGGGTCAGAGGCCAAACCAGCAGCCCAGCTGAGGTGCATGTACACTAATGCACGAAGCATGGGAAACAAACAAGAGGAGCTGGAAGCCTTGTTGCAGCAGGAAAGTTATGACGTAGTTGCTATCACGGAGACGTGGTGGGATAGCTCACATGACTGGAGTGCTGCAATTGATGGCTACAGGCTTTTCAGGAGAGATAGACAAGGAAGAAGGGGTGGAGGGGTGGCCCTGTACATCAGGGAGGCACTAGATGCCATTGAGCTAGAGATTAGGGACAATCAGGTTGAATGCTTGTGGGCAAGAATTAGAGGGAAGACCGGTAGGGCAGACATCCTGGTTGGAGTCTGTTATAGACCACCCAACCAGGAGGATGATGTCGACGAAGCATTCTATAGACAGCTTAAGGCTGTCTCAAGATCTCCTGACCTTGTCCTCATGGGCGACTTCAACCTGCCTGACATCTGCTGGGATCTCAACACAGCAGAGAGGAGGCAGTCTAGGAGGTTCTTAGACTGCATAGAGGACAGCTTCTTATCCCAGGTGCTGCGTGAGCCTACCAGGGGCAAGGCTATGCTTGACCTCCTCTTCACCAACAGGGAAGGGCTGGTGGGTGATGTGGTGGTCGGAGGCTGTTTAGGGGCCAGTGACCATGAAATAATAGAATTTTCGGTATTTGGTCAAACTAAGAGGGGCAGCAAGAAGACCTCCACTCTGGACTTCCGGAGGGCGGACTTCAGGTTGCTCAAGGAAATAATTCAGAGGGTTCCTTGGGAGAAAGCCCTTAAAAATAAAGGGGTCCAGGAGGGCTGGACCTGCTTCAAGAAAGAGCTGATGAAGGCTCAGGAGCAGGCTGTGCCAATGTGCCGGAAGAGGAGCCGCCGGGGCAGACGGCCAGCCTGGCTGTGTAATGAACTTTTAATTGAACTAAGGGAAAAAAAGAGGGTGTATCATCTTTGGAAGAAAGGTGAGGCAACCCATGGAATGTTTAAAGAGGTTGCTAGGGCATGTAGGAGGAAAATTAGGGAGGCAAAAGCATATTTGGAACTTAAACTGGCCTCTGATGTGAAGGACAACAAAAAGTCCTTCTATAAATATATTAATAGCAAGAGGAAGGGCAGGGACAACCTCCACTCCTTGGTTGACATGGAAGGAAATGTTGTAACACAGGATGAGGAAAAGGCAGAGGTACTTAACACCTTCTTTACCTCAGTTTTTACTAGCTGGAAAGAACGTCTACCAGACAGCTGGCCTGCAGAGCTGGCAGAAGGAGCCAGGGAGCTGCATGGTTTCCCTGTGTTCCATGAGCAAGTGATAGGAGCTCTCCTCAGCAGCTTGGACCCCCACAAGTCCATGGGACCAGATGGGATCCATCCTAAGGTGCTGAGAGAGCTGGCAGATGAGCTGGCCAAGCCACTCTCCATTATTTTTCATCAGTCCTGGCTCACTGGAGAGATCCCAGCTGACTGGAAGCTGGCCAACGTGGTACCCATCCACAAGAAGGGCCGGTTGGATGAGCCAGGGAATTACAGGCCTGTCAGCCTGACCTCAGTGCCAGGAAAGATTATGGAGCAGGTCATCCTGAGTGCAATCACGCAACACTTAGAGGATGGCCAAGGGATCAGGCCCAGCCAGCATGGGTTTAGGAAGGGCAGGTCCTGCCTGACCAACCTGATCTCCTTCTATGATCAGGTGACCCGCCTGGTGGATGCGGGGCAGCTGTGGATGTAGTCTACCTGGACCTCAGCAAGGCCTTTGACACCGTTCCCCATAGCAAACTCCTGGCCAAGCTGTCAGCCCATGGCTTGGATGGGAGCACACTGAGATGGGTTAGGAACTGGCTGGAGGGCCGAGCCCAGAGAGTGGTAGTGAATGGTGCCACATCCAGCTGGCAGCCAGTCACCAGTGGTGTGCCCCAGGGATCAGTACTGGGCCCCTTGCTCTTTAACATCTTTATTGATGATCTGGACGAGGGCATCGAGTCCATCATCAGTAAATTTGCTGACGACACCAAGCTGGGCGCAGGAGTTGATCTGCTGGAGGGTAGAGAGGCTCTGCAGAGGGACCTCGACAGGCTGGGCAGATGGGCAGAGTCCAACGGCATGAGATTGAACACATCCAAGTGCCGGGTTCTGCACATTGGCCACAGCAACCCCATGCAGAGCTACAGGCTGGGGTCAGAGTGGCTGGAAAGCAGTCAGGCTGAGAGGGACCTGGGGGTGCTGGTCGACGGTAGACTGAACATGAGCCTGCAGTGTGCCCAGGCAGCTAAGAGGGCCAATGGCATCCTGGCCTGCATCAGGAACAGTGTGGCCAGCAGGAGCAGGGAGGTCATTCTGCCCCTGTACACTGCACTGGTTAGGCCGCACCTCGAGTACTGTGTCCAGTTCTGGGCCCCTCAGTTTAGGAAGGAGGTTGACTTGCTGGAACGAGTCCAGAGAAGAGCAACAAAGTTGGTGAGGGGTTTGGAACATAAGCCCTACGAGGAGAGGCTGAGGGAGCTGGGGTTGCTTAGCCTGGAGAGGAGGAGACTGAGGGGTGACCTTATTACTCTCTACAACTACCTGAAGGGAGGTTGTAGACAGATGGATGTTGGTCTCTTCTCCCAGGCAAGCAGTACCAGAACAAGAGGACACAGTCTCAGGCTGCGCCAGGGGAGATTCAGGCTGGATGTTAGAAAAAAGTTCTATACAGAAAGAGTGATTGCACATTGGAATGGGCTGCCTGGGGAGGTGGTGGAGTCACCATCACTGGAGGTTTTTAGGAGAAGACTTGACAGGGTGCTTGGTGCTGTGGGTTAGTTGCTTGGGCGGAGTTGGATTGGTTGATGGGTTGGACGCGATGATCTTGAAGGTCTCTTCCAACCTGGTTTATTCTATGTATTCTATGTATTCTTGTGTTCCAAGCCCCGCACCGACTTTGTTGCCCTTCTCTGGACTTTGTGCAGTCAAGACCTTGTAGTCTTGGTTTCTGTGATAGTGGAATTTCATAGAAACATGAAATGGTTGAGGTTCAAAGCAAGTCTGTCTTCTGGCATGGAATCATAGAATTGTTAGGGTCGGAAGGGACCTCAAGGCTCAGCCAGTTCCAACCCCCTCTGCCACGGGCAGAGACACTTCACACTGCAGCAGGTTGCTCACAGCCACCTGCAGCCTGGCCTTAAAAGCTTCCAGGGATGAGGCTTCCACCACCTCCCTGGGCAACCTGTGCCAGTCTTTCACCACCCTCACGGGGAACAACTTCTTCCTAACATCCAATCTCAATCTCCCCACTTCTAGTTTTGCTTCATTCTCCCCTGGTCTTGTCACTCCCTGACACTCTAGAAGGTTCCTGTCCAGCTTTCTTGTAGCCCCCTTCAGATACTGGAAGGCCACCAACAGGTCCCCTGGGAGCCTTCTCTTCTCCAGACTGAACAGCCCCAAATGGGTTTAGGAAGGGCAGGTCCTGCCTGACCAACCTGATCTCCTTCTATGATCAGGTGACTGCCTGGTGGATGTGGGGCAGGCTGTGGATGTAGTCTACCTGGACCTCAGCAAGGCCTTTGACACCGTCCCCCACAGCAAACTCCTGGCCAAGCTGTCAGCCCCTGGCTTGGATGGGAGCACACTGCGATGGGTTAGGAACTGGCTGGAGGCTGAGCCCAGAGAGTGGTGGTGAATGGTGCCACATCCAGCTGGCAGCCAGTCACCAGTGGTGTGCCCCAAGGATCAGTGCTGGGCCCCATGCTCTTGAACATCTTTATTGATGATCTGGATGAGGGCATCGAGTCCATCATCAGTAAATTTGCTGAAGACACCAAGCTGGGGGCAGGAGTTGATCTGCTGGAGGGTAGAGAGGCTCTGCAGAGGGACCTCGACAGGCTGGGCAGATGGGCAGAGGCCAAGGGCAGGAGATTGAACACATCCAAGTGCCGGGTTCTGCACATTGGCCACAGCAACCCCATGCAGTGCTACAGGCTGGGGTCAGAGTGGCTGGAGAGGAGTCAGGCTGAGAGAGACCTGGGGGTGCTGGTTGATGGTAGACTGAACATGAGCCTGCAGTGCACCCAGGCAGCCAGGAGGGCCAATGGCATCCTGGCCTGCATCAGGAACAGTGTGGCCAGCAGGAGCAGGGAGGTCATTCTGCCCCTGTACACTGCACTGGTTAGGCCACACCTCGAGTCCTGTGTCCAGTTCTGGGCCCCTCAGTTTAGGAAGGAGGTTGACTTGCTGGAGCGTGTCCAGAGAAGGGTAACAAGGTTGGTGAGGGGCTTGGAGCCCTGTGAGGAGAGGCTGAGGGAGCTGGGGTTGCTTAGCCTGGAGAAGAGGAGACTCAGGGGTGACCTTATTACTCTCTACAACTACCTGAAGGGAGGTTGTAGACAGACGGATGTTGGTCTCTTCTCCCAGGCGGCCAGTACCAGAACAAGAGGACACAGTCTCAGGCTGCGCCAGGGGAGGTTCAGGCTGGATGTTAGGAAAAAGTTCTATACAGAAAGAGTGATTGCACATTGGAATGGGCTGCCTGGGGAGGTGGTGGAGTCACCATCACTGGAGGTTTTCAGGAGGAGACTTGATGGGGTGCTTGGTGCCGTGGGTTAGTTGCTTGGGTGGTGTTGGATTGGTTGATGGGTTGGACGCGATGATCTTGAAGGTCTCTTCCAACCTGGTTTGTTCTATGTATGTATGTATTCTATGTATGTATTCTATGTATGTATCACGACGGGGCAGCCTCACCCCTCCGGACCGAGGTTTTTCCTTCCCAGGTAGAAACCTTCATGAGGTTCCCATCAGCTCTGTTCTTCAGCTGGTGAGGTCCCTCTGCTTGACAGTGTCATCCTTTTGCTGTGTTAGCCATTTCTCCTAGTTCTGAGTTATCCTGAAGCTTGCTGAGGGTACACTCTGCCCCATCAGCCAGATGATTAAAGATGTTACACGGGTATGTTCAGAGTAGGCCCACGAGGATGATCAGAGGGCTGGAGCTCCTCTGCTGTGGAGACAGGCTGAGAAAGTTGGGGCTCTTCAGTCTGGAGGACAGAAAGCTGTGAGGAGACCTTCTTGTAGCCTTCCAGTATCTTAAGGGGCCTTACAAGAAAGCTGGAAAGTGACTTTTTAGGGTATCAGGTAATGATAGGACTGGGGGGATGGAGCAAAACTAAAAGTGGGTAGATTGAGATTGGATATTAGGAAGAAGTTGTTCCTGGTGAGGGTGGTGAGAGCCTGGCACAGAGTGCCCAGGGAGGGGGTGGAAACCTCATCCCTGGAGGTTTTTGCAGCCAGGCTGGAGGTGGCTGTGAGCAACCTGCTGTAGTGTGAGGTGTCCCTGCCCGTGGCAGCGGGGTTGGAACTGGCTGAGCCTTGAGGTCCCTTCCAACCCTAACCATTCTATGATTGGACACAGTATTAACCCATAAAGTGCACTCCTTGTTACTAGACTGTGTGCCACATTGATCACCAAGCAGTGAGCCTGGCATGTTCTGCTCACCCAGCCCACATCTCATCAGTTACCCTGCTGAAGATGTTAGGGAAGACAGCGTTAAAAGCCTTGCTCAAGCCTTACTAAGTCAAGGAAGACACTACAGCTCCTCATCTCTCAAGTTAGTCATTTCACAATGAAAGCTTATCAGGTTGATTTAGCATGACTTCTCCATTGTAAACCCATGCTGGCTGCTCCAAGCCCAGGATTTGTATCTCACTGATCTGAATGTGCTTGAACACACAGAAGAATTTCCTCCTGTTGAAAAGCAGTAGTACCTCGATCAACTGGAATTACTAAGCGCAGCGTTACGATGGTTGCTGAATTTGGGGAGCCCTGTAGTGGTACAGCCCAAACAGGATGCTCTACCCAACTTCTTAATCTTATTTTTCTTCCAAAAGCAATGAGAAAGATCCATTACTGCAGAAAAGCAACCGATTTCCTTTTTGCCTTGGTTTTAATTACTTTGTGCCTTTTTTCCTCCCCTTTAAACTTCACCAACTAAACAAAAATGCAGAGTAGTTAAGTTCATGTCCATCTAAAAGCGCTGAACTGTTTGTAGTAAGCCAAGCTTTCAGAATACACTTTGTAGTTCCTGAGAAGCCAAAGTTGAAAACTATTTTTGTGTATCTAGGGATGAATCAAGTTCTGGAGAAGAAAGCGAAGAAATTGACATAATCGCTGTGCATCAAGTGAAGAGACCCTGCATGGAGGCCAGGCCACACCTGATGGGAGTTTCTGGAAAAGAAGATGATCCTAAAGAAGGTGAAACCAGAGGAGAAGACACTGCTGAGAGCAGCGATGCAGCAAGGTGCTTGATGGCAGAAGAACCAGGTGTATCATCAGTAAGTGCTGCTCATGTGTTTTGAGCCAATTTACACCTCAGTTCCTGTGGTTAAATTCTCAGAACCACAAGTGGCACAGGAGCCCAGTAGCTGGCTGGGAAAGGTTTATGTGCTTCTCTTCTTGGTTTAAAACTACAGTATCACAGTGTCACTAAGGTTGGAAGAGACCTCGAGGATCATCAAGTCCAACCTGTCTGGACAGACCTCACGACTAGACCATGGCACCAAGTGCCACGTCCAATCTCCCCTTGAACACCTCCAGGGACGGCGACTCCACCACCTCCCTGGGCAGCACATCCCAATGACGAACGACTCGCTCGGTGAAGAACTTTCTCCTCACCCCGAGTCTAAACCTCCCCTGGCACAGCTTGAGACTGTGTCCTCTTGTTCTGGTGCTGGTTGCCTGGGAGAAGAGACCAGCCCCTTCCTGGCCACAACCACCTTTCAGGTAGTTGGAGAGGGCAATGAGGTCACCCCTGAGCCTCCTCTTCTCCAGGCTAAGCCACCCCAGCTCCCTCAGCCTCTCCTCACAGGGCTGTGCTCAAGGCCTCTCCCCAGCCTTGTTGCCCTTCTCTGGACACCTTCAAGTGTCTCGATGTCCTTCTTAAACTGAGGGGCGCAGAACTGGACACAGGACTCAAGGTGTGGCCTAACCAATGCAGAGTACAGGGCACAATGACCTCCCTGCTCCTGCTGGCCACACTATTCCTGATGCAGGCCAGGATGCCATTGGGCCTCTTGGCCACCTGGGCACACCGCTGGCTCATGTTTAGGCAGCTATCAATCAGTACCCTCAGGTCCCTCTCTGGCTGCTCTCAGCCACTCTGACCCCAGCCTGTAGCTCTGCATGGGGTTGTTGTGGCCAAAGTGCAGCACCTGGCACTTGGACTTGTTGAATGCCATCCTGTTGGCCTCTGCCCATCTGTCCAGTCGGTCGAGGTCCCTCTGCAGAGCCTTTCTACCCTCTCTCTGACCAACATCTGCTCCCAGCTTGCTGTCAACTGCAAACTTGCTGATGACTGACTCAATGCCCTCATCCTGATCATCAATGAAGATGTTAAAGAGGATGGGGCCCAGCACTGATCCCTGGGGGACGCCACTGGTGCCTGGCTGCCAGCTGGCTGTGGCACCATTCACCACCACTCTCTGGGCTCAGCCTGCAGCCAGTTCCTAACCCAGCACAGAGTGTTGCTGTCCAAGCCACGAGCTGACAGCTTAGCCAGCAGTTTACTGTGGGGGACGGTGTCACAGGCCTTTCTGGAGTCCAGGCAGACCACATCCACAGCTTCCCCACATCCACCAGACGGGTCACCTGATCATAGAAGGAGATCAGGTTGGAGAGGCAGGACCTGCCCTTCCTAAATCCATGTTGGCTGGACCTGAGCCCTTGGCCATCCTTCAGGTGCGCAGTTATTGCCGCCAGGATAATCTGCTCCATCACTTTCCCTGGCACTGAGGTCAGGCTGCCAGGCCTGGAGTTTCCAGGTTCCTCCATCTGACCCTTCTTGTGGATGGGGACCACACTGGCCAGTTGCAGTCATCTGGGACCTCTCCAGTGAGCCAGGTCTCCTAACACCTCCAGTGATAGTGACTCCAGCACCTCCCTGGGCAGCCCATTCCAATGGCCAATCTCTTTTTCTGTGAAGAGCTTCCTCTTGACATTCAGCCTAAACTTCCCCTGGTGCAGCTTGAGACTGCGTCCTCTTGTTCTGGTGCTGGTTGCCTGGGAGAAGATGTTCCTCCTAAGGCTTTAATCCACAGACAGAGACGGTTTTGTGCTGATATTGTTTGGTTTGGTTTTGTTCCTCAATTGTAAGGCTAACTCTGAAGCATTGTTTCAGGGGAAATCAGCTGAGGGTGACATTCCAAAAAGCATACAGTCAGAAGCACTCTCTTCCCCTGAAGAGGCATTTGGCAGCCACAGCACAGAAGAGCAAGGAAAACATCTGCCTCCAGATGATGTAGAAGTCGTTGAGGATACCACAGAAAGGTAAAGCTCCCTGTTGACTAAGCTAAAAAGCTTTGTATCTTTGTCTAGTTGCTTTCATCCTGAACTTGCCTTTTTGTTTTGTATTTGTGAAGTGTAGGCTCTGAGCTGTTCTGGTTGTAACTTCTACCTGCTATGGAGGTCACTAGGTGGCATCCTTAGGCAATCTAAGTGTTTTTAACATCATTTTTGCTCAAGTCTGTCCTCCTTGTTAGAAGATACTGTGCAGGTGAGAGGTGAAGCTGACCCTAGCTGTCTGAATTGCTCAGTAAGGCATTCTCGAGGTGCAGTGCACTGTGGGATGGAAGACTGAGCAGTGCTGTTTGCACTCACTTGCTGAGAAATAGAATAACATAGAATAGAAGAGACCAGGTTGGAAGAGACCTTCAAGATCATCATGTCCAACCCATCAATCAATCCAACATCACCTAATCAACTAACCCATGGCACCAAGCACCCTATCAAGTCTCCTCCTGAACACCTCCAGTGATGGTGACTCCACCACCTCCCCAGGCAGCACATTCCAATGGGTAATCACTCTTTCTGAGTACAACTTCCTCCTAACCTCCAGCCTAAACCTCCCCTGGGGCAGCCTGAGACGGTGTCCTCTTGTTCTGGTACTGGTTGCCTGGGAGAAGAGCCCAACCCCCCTTAAGGTAGTTGTAGAGAGCAATAAGGTCACCCCTGAGCCTCCTTGTCTCCAGGCTAAGCAACCCCAGCTCCCTCAGCCTCTCCTCATTGGGCTTGTGTTCCAAGCCCCGCACCGACTTTGTTGCCCTTCTCTGGACTTTGTGCAGTCAAGACCTTGTAGTCTTGGTTTCTGTGATAGTGGAATTTCATAGAAACATGAAATGGTTGAGGTTCAAAGCAAGTCTGTCTTCTGGCATGGAATCATAGAATTGTTAGGGTCGGAAGGGACCTCAAGGCTCAGCCAGTTCCAACCCCCTCTGCCACGGGCAGAGACACCTCACACTGCAGCAGGTTGCTCACAGCCACCTGCAGCCTGGCCTTAAAAGCTTCCAGGGATGAGGCTTCCACCACCTCCCTGGGCAACCTGTGCCAGTCTCTCACCACCCTCACGGGGAACAACTTCTTCCTAACATCCAATCTCAATCTCCCCACTTCTAGTTTTGCTTCATTCTCCCCTGGTCTTGTCACTCCCTGACACTCTAGAAGGTTCCTGTCCAGCTTTCTTGTAGCCCCCTTCAGATACTGGAAGGCCACCAACAGGTCCCCTGGGAGCCTTCTCTTCTCCAGACTGAACAGCCCCAAATGGGTTTAGGAAGGGCAGGTCCTGCCTGACCAACCTGATCTCCTTCTATGATCAGGTGACTGCCTGGTGGATGTGGGGAGGCCTGTGGATGTAGTCTACCTGGACCTCAGCAAGGCCTTTGACACCGTTCCCCATAGCAAACTCCTGGCCAAGCTGTCAGCCCATGGCTTGGATGGGAGCACACTGAGATGGGTTAGGAACTGGCTGGAGGCTGAGCCCAGAGAGTGGTGGTGAATGGTGCCACATCCAGCTGGCAGCCAGGCACCAGTGGTGTGCCCCAGGGATCAGTGCTGGGCCCCATGCTCTTGAACATCTTTATTGATGATCTGGACGAGGGCATCGAGTCCATCATCAGTAAATTTGCTGACGACACCAAGCTGGGGGCAGGAGTTGATCTGCTGGAGGGTAGAGAGGCTCTGCAGAGGGACCTCGACAGGCTGGGCAGATGGGCAGAGTCCAACGGCATGAGATTGAACACATCCAAGTGCCGGGTTCTGCACATTGGCCACAGCAACCCCATGCAGAGCTACAGGCTGGGGTCAGAGTGGCTCGAGAGCAGTCAGGCTGAGAGGGACCTGGGGGTGCTGGTCGACGGTAGACTGAACATGAGCCTGAAGTGCACCCAGGCAGCCAGGAGGGCCAATGGCATCCTGGCCTGCATCAGGAACAGTGTGGCCAGCAGGAGCAGGGAGGTCATTCTGCCCCTGTACACTGCACTGGTTAGGCCACACCTCGAGTCCTGTGTCCAGTTCTGGGCCCCTCAGTTTAGGAAGGAGGTTGACTTGCTGGAGCGTGTCCAGAAAAGGGTAACAAGGTTGGTGAGGGGCTTGGAGCCCTGTGAGGAGAGGCTGAGGGAGCTGGGGTTGCTTAGCCTGGAGAAGAGGAGACTCAGGGGTGACCTTATTACTCTCTACAACTACCTGAAGGGAGGTTGTAGACAGACGGATGTTAGTCTCTTCTCCCAGGCAGCCAGTACCAGAACAAGAGGTCACAGTCTCAGGCTGCGCCAGGGGAGGTTCAGGCTGGATGTTAGGAAAAAGTTCTATACAGAAAGAGTGATTGCCCATTGGAATGGGCTGCCTGGGGAGGTGGTGGAGTCGCCATCACTGGAGGTTTTCAGGAGGAGACTTGATGGGGTGCTTGGTGCTGTGGGTTAGTTGTTTGGGCGGTGTTGGATTGGTTGATGGGTTGGACACGATGATCTTGAAGGTCTCTTCCAACCTGGTTTATTCTATGTATGTATGTATTCTATGTATGTATTCTATGTATGTATCACGACGGGGCAGCCTCACCCCTCCGGACCGAGGTTTTTCCTTCCCAGGTAGAAACCTTCATGAGGTTCCCATCAGCTCTGTTCTTCAGCTGGTGAGGTCCCTCTGCTTGACAGTGTCATCCTTTTGCTGTGTTAGCCATTTCTCCTAGTTCTGAGTTATCCTGAAGCTTGCTGAGGGTACACTCTGCCCCATCAGCCAGATGATTAAAGATGTTACACAGGTATGTTCAGAGTAGGGCCATGAGGATGATCAGAGGGCTGGAGCTCCTCTGCTGTGGAGACAGGCTGAGAAAGTTGGGGCTCTTCAGTCTGGAGGACAGAAAGCTGTGAGGAGACCTTCTTGTAGCCTTCCAGTATCTTAAGGGGCCTTACAAGAAAGCTGGAAAGTGACTTTTTAGGGTATCAGGTAATGATAGGACTGGGGGGATGGAGCAAAACTAAAAGTGGGTAGATTGAGATTGGATATTAGGAAGAAGTTGTTCCTGGTGAGGGTGGTGAGAGCCTGGCACAGGGTGCCCAGGGAGGGGGTGGAAGCCTCATCCCTGGAGGTTTTTGCAGCCAGGCTGGAGGTGGCTGTGAGCAACCTGCTGTAGTGTGAGGTGTCCCTGCCCGTGGCAGGGGGGTTGGAACTGGCTGAGCCTTGAGGTCCCTTCCAACCCTAACCATTCTATGATTGGACACAGTATTAACCCATAAAGTGCACTCCTTGTTACTGGCCTCTCACTAGACTGTGTGCCACATTGATCACCAAGCAGTGAGCCTGGCATGTTCTGCTCACCCAGCCCACATCTCATCAGTTACCCTGCTGAAGATGTTAGGGAAGACAGCGTTAAAAGCCTTGCTCAAGCCTTACTAAGTCAAGGAAGACACTACAGCTCCTCATCTCTCAAGTTAGTCATTTCATGATGAAAGCTTATCAGGTTGATTTAGCATGACTTCTCCATTGTAAACCCATGCTGGCTGCTCCAAGCCCAGGATTTGTATCTCACTGATCTGAATGTGCTTGAACACACAGAAGAATTTCCTCCTGTTGAAAAGCAGTAGTACCTCGATCAACTGGAATTACTAAGCGCAGCGTTACGATGGTTGCTGAATTTGGGGAGCCCTGTAGTGGTACAGCCCAAACAGGATGCTCTACCCAACTTCTTAATCTTATTTTTCTTCCAAAAGCAATGAGAAAGATCCATTACTGCAGAAAAGCAACCGATTTCCTTTTTGCCTTGGTTTTAATTACTTTGTGCCTTTTTTCCTCCCCTTTAAACTTCACCAACTAAACAAAAATGCAGAGTAGTTAAGTTCATGTCCATCTAAAAGCGCTGAACTGTTTGTAGTAAGCCAAGCTTACAGAATACACTTTGTAGTTCCTGAGAAGCCAAAGTTGAAAACTATTTTTGTGTATCTAGGGATGAATCAAGTTCTGGAGAAGAAAGCGAAGAAATTGACATAATCGCTGTGCATCAAGTGAAGAGACCCTGCATGGAGGCCAGGCCACACCTGATGGGAGTTTCTGGAAAAGAAGATGATCCTAAAGAAGGTGAAACCAGAGGAGAAGACACTGCTGAGAGCAGCGATGCAGCAAGGTGCTTGATGGCAGAAGAACCAGGTGTATCATCAGTAAGTGCTGCTCATGTGTTTTGAGCCAATTTACACCTCAGTTCCTGTGGTTAAATTCTCAGAACCACAAGTGGCACAGGAGCCCAGTAGCTGGCTGGGAAAGGTTTATGTGCTTCTCTTCTTGGTTTAAAACTACAGTATCACAGTGTCACTAAGGTTGGAAGAGACCTCGAGGATCATCAAGTCCAACCTGTCTGGACAGACCTCACGACTAGACCATGGCACCAAGTGCCACATCCAATCTCCCCTTGAACACCTCCAGGGACGGTGACTCCACCACCTCCCTGGGCAGCACATCCCAATGACGAACGACTCGCTCAGTGAAGAACTTTCTCCTCACCCCGAGTCTAAACCTCCCCTGGCACAGCTTGAGACTGTGTCCTCTTGTTCTGGTGCTGGTTGCCTGGGAGAAGAGACCAACCCCTTCCTGGCCACAACCACCTTTCAGGTAGTTGTAGAGGGCAATGAGGTCACCCCTGAGCCTTCTCTTCTCCAGGCTAAGCAACCCCAGCTCCCTCAGCCTCTCCTCACAGGGCTGTGCTCAAGGCCTCTCCCCAGCCTTGTTGCCCTTCTCTGGACACCTTCAAGTGTCTCGATGTCCTCCTTAAACTGAGGGGCCCAGAACTGGACACAGGACTCAAGGTGTGGCCTAACCAATGCAGAGTACAGGGGCACAATGACCTCCCTGCTCCTGCTGGCCACACTATTCCTAATGCAGGCCAGGATGCCATTGGGCCTCTTGGCCACCTGGGCACACCGCTGGCTCATGTTTAGGCAGCTGTCAATCAGCACCCTCAGGTCCCTCTCTGGCTGCTCTCCAGCCACTCTGACCCCAGCCTGTAGCTCTGCATGGGGTTGTTGTGGCCAAAGTGCAGCACCTGGCACTTGGACTTGTTGAATGCCATCCTGTTGGCCTCTGCCCATCTGTCCAGTCGGTCGAGGTCCCTCTGCAGAGCCTTTCTACCCTCTCTCTGACCAACATCTGCTCCCAGCTTGCTGTCAACTGCAAACTTGCTGATGACTGACTCAATGCCCTCATCCTGATCATCAATGAAGATGTTAAAGAGGATGGGGCCCAGCACTGATCCCTGGGGGACGCCACTGGTGCCTGGCTGCCAGCTGGCTGTGGCACCATTCACCACCACTCTCTGGGCTCAGCCTGCAGCCAGTTCCTAACCCAGCACAGAGTGTTGCTGTCCAAGCCACGAGCTGACAGCTTAGCCAGCAGTTTACTGTGGGGGACGGTGTCACAGGCCTTTCTGGAGTCCAGGCAGACCACACCCACAGCCTCCCCACGTCCACCAGACGGGTCACCTGATCATAGAAGGAGATCAGGTTGGAGAGGCAGGACCTGCCCTTCCTAAATCCATGCTGGCTGGACCTGAGCCCGTGGCCATCCTTCAGGTGCGCAGTTATTGCCGCCAGGATAATCTGTTCCATCACTTTCCCTGGCACTGAGGTCAGGCTGACTGGCCTGGAGTTTCCAGGTTCCTCCATCTGACCCTTCTTGTGGATGGGGACCACACTGGCCAGTTGCAGTCATCTGGGACCTCTCCAGTGAGCCAGGTCTCCTAACACCTCCAGTGCTAGTGACTCCAGCACCTCCCTGGGCAGCCCATTCCAATGGCCAATCTCTTTTTCTGTGAAGAGCTTCCTCTTGACATTCAGCCTAAACTTCCCCTGGTGCAGCTTGAGACTGCGTCCTCTTGTTCTGGTGCTGGTTGCCTGGGAGAAGATGTTCCTCCTAAGGCTTTAATCCACAGACAGAGACGGTTTTGTGCTGATATTGTTTGGTTTGGTTTTGTTCCTCAATTGTAAGGTTAACTCTGAAGCATTGTTTCAGGGGAGACCCTGCATAGAGGCCAGGCCACACCTGATGGGAGTTTCTGGAAAAGGTGATCCTAAAGAAGGTGAAACCAGAGGAGAAGACACTGCTGAGAGCAATGTTGCAGCAAGGTGCTTGATGGGAGAAGAACCAGGTGTATCATCAGTAAGTGCTGGTCATGTGTTTTGAGCCTATTTACACCTCAGTTCCTGTGGTTAAATTCTCAGAACCACAAGTGGCACAGGAGCTGGCTGGGAAAGGTTTATGTGCTTCTGTTCTTGGTTTAGAATTGCCTCTTTGCAAAAGTGGGCTTGGGATCTTAAAAACTATGATGGCATTTAAAGCTTTTTGTCTTACATTTTGCCTTTCTTGTGGTCTGAGGTGTCTCCTAAATACTTGCTAGAACTTTTAGGAATTAACATGCCTTACCTAGCCTAGACTGGTTTCTTCTCTCTGAGGTTGTGATACCAGAACTAGTTTTGTAGAGGAATTACTGAATTCTTTCACTTGCAGTTTTTAGCCAAGTTAGTTATCACTGTTTTAGCCAGCTATCCATAGTTTACAGACCTGTCCTTGCTAATGTTTTTCATCTTCCAGGATACATCTCTCTATGTGCCTTTAATATTTAATTACTGTTCTGTAAACTATGGTAGGGTTTTTTTTTGCCTTGTTTGTTTGCACAGCAGACTAAAACCTAATTTTCTCTTCTCTCGAGTTGTTATTTAAATTAATAAGTATTTTTAGGCAATGATTAACCTTTCCAGCTTCTGAAGAGCTGCTGCTGTTATGAGTATAGCCTTGGTCTATTAATTAGCAGGAGAACAGGAACCTCAGCTATCATAGATGATACTGTGTAGTGATATTTCTGCTTTAAAGCCAAAAACTGAAGAGAACATGGGAAAACCTCCTGAGCTACCAGAAGTGACAGCTGGGCATGTTTTTAAGAGCCTCAAACCTGCTTCTTTAAATTCTTTTGTCAACAAAAATGGTTAAAAACATTTGGGATTTAATGCTGTTGTAATTGTCTCCCCTGCTGAGCAGAGCTCTAGCGACACAATGGAGTCTTCACGCTTCTCAAGGGCTGTGAGAAAATGTCGTTCCCAGGTGGTGCGTGTGGAAGTGTCTTCTAGAAGATCCAGGCAGAGTACTCTTCAGACTCCAGATGAGTCATCAGGAAATAAGAGTGATAGAGAACAATATCGGTTTTGTGAGTCAGGAAGACCGTGGAAGCAATGGTGAGTTCTGTGTCTTGAACACTAGGCTGAGGTGGACAAAGTTATTCCTTCTTTTTTCACATGGAGGAATTCTGTGTCATGTAAATTTACTTGTGTGGTTTTTCAACACTCTGAAGCTGCTTAATGCCCATTTACCATCAGAACTTTGTGAAAACAGGTGAAGATGTAAGGATTTGTGATTAAATGGTATGTGAATACTATAAGGATAAGTGCAGAGTTCTGAATTGGGAAGGAATAATAAACTGCACCAGCACAGGTTAGGAGGTGATCTGCTGATGAGCAGCACTGTGGTGTAAGACCTGGGAGCCCAGGGGCAACAAGTTCTCCATGGAATAGGAATGTGCCCTTATGGCCAAGAAGGCCAGTGGTATCTTGGGGAACCTTAAGAAGAGTGTGCCCAGCAGATGGAGGGAGGTTGTCCTTCCCATCTAGTCTGCTCTGGTGAGGCCCCACCTGAACTATTGCATCCAGCTCTGGGCTCCGCAGTTCAAGAGAGGCAGGGATCTACTTGAGAGAGTCCAACTAAGGGGAGTTCAGCTGAGGGCTACCAGGATGATGAAGGGACTGGAGCACTGCCTCATGAGGAGAGGCTGAGAGACCTGGAGCTGTTAAGTCTGTAGAGGAGAAGACTGAGAGGGGCTCTAATAAATGTCTATAAATATCTGAGAGCTGGGGGTCAGGGAGAAAAGGACAGCCTCTGCTCAATTGTGCCCTGTGATAAGACAAGGGGCAATGGATATAAACTCCAGCACAAGAAGTACCACCTCAACATGAGGAAGAACTTCTTTACTGTAAAGGGTCACAAAGCACTGGAACAGCCTCCCCAGAGAGGTTGTGGAGTCTCCTTCTCTGTTGACTTTCAAGCTGTGTCTGGTTGTGTTCCTGTGTGACCTGTGCTAGATTCTGTGGCCCTGCTCTGGCAGGGGAGGGGGTTGGACTGGATGATCATCAGAGGTCCCTTCCAACCCCTGACATCCTGTGAATGCATTTTTGTCACTATATATAAGGAGGTAGATAGATTGTGTTGTTGATCAGAATGACCCATTTTTATTCACTGAGGGTTTTTTGGTTTGTGGTACCCTTTTATTTATTAATGTCTTGGACTTCACTGTTTTGTGGGGTTTGGTTTTTTCTTTTCTTTTGTTTTGTTTTTAATTTCATTATATTTTTTAAATGTGCTTTAGGAGGCCTTCCAGAAGACTAATGGAACGTCAATTGTGGCAAAAACTTTTCTCAGGGGAGGGAATTACTGATTCCAGCAAGAAGGAGAATCAAATCCAAGAAGCTGCAACAAGTTCTCCTCCATGCAAAAGACAGAGGATTGCACAGGAAGAGAAACGGGGGAAGAAGCATGGAAGTTCAAAAACAACCTTGGTGACCTTCCAGGTTGAGGAGGAGGAGGAAGAGGAGGAGGAGGAGGAGGAGAAGGAGGAGGAGGAGGAGGAGAAGGAGGAGGAGGAGGAGAAGGAGGAGGAGGAGGAGGAGGAAGAGGAGGAGGAGGAGGAAGAGGAGGAGGAGGAGGAGCAGGAGGAGGAAGAGGAGGAAGAGGAGAAGGAGCAGGAGGAAGAGGAGAAGGAGCAGGAGGAAGAGGAGAAGGAGCAGGAGGAAGAGGAGAAGGAGCAGGAGGAAGAGGAGAAGGAGGAAGATGACACTGAATCTGATGAATCATCTGATAAATCTGAATACTTCCCACCAGAGAAAATAAACGAAGCTCCAACATTTGTTCCTACAGGGCTTCAATCTCCAAAGCCTGTTCCTCTTCATGTAAAGGAAACATTGCAGGAGGTATTGTGTAGCTGGATTTTTCATGTTTACTTTTGTTTTGATTATTTAAACACCTTTTATTCTAATTGCATCTCCCAAGTACTTGTGGTTTGTCCCAGTTTAGCTCAATTGGGCATATTCTAGAGAATGAACCATCAAGCTGGGGAAGGGAGCAGCACCCTGTCAGCCTTCTGCTAATGATAGGTTGGCTTTTGCTGGAATTGATGCCCTGTGCCAGGAGTCCAAGAGGCAAAGGTACTAAGAGCCTTCAGCCTTGCCCTTTCTTAAGGGCATGGTCAGGTCTAGGAGGACTGTAGTGGAGTATTGTGTAGTATTGAGTGGTGATGCCTCTGCTGTACCAGACTGCTGATTATGAGAGGGGTCACCTCATTCATGTTTATACAAGATGTGCAGGGAAGTGTTGGGAGAATGGAGCCAGGCTCTGCTCAGTGATGTCCAGTGACAGGACAAGGGGCAGTGGGTGCAAGCTGGAGCAGAGGAGGGGCCATGTGAACATAAGGAAAAACTTTTTCACTGTGAAGGTAACAAAACACTGCCCAGAGATGTTGTGGAGTCTTCTTCACTGGAGATACTCAAAACCTGCCTGGATGTGCTCCTGTATGACTGCTCTAGGTGGTGCTGCTCTGGTTGTGGGGATGGACTGGATGATCTCTTGAGTTCCCTTCCAACCCCTGGCATTCTGTGATTAATTCATAAAGAATAGCATTGAGTGTACCAGGGATGTTACTTAGCACATGTACTTGGTTTTGAACAGAATACTATATTGGTCTTAAGGTCCAGTGAAGGTCTGCAGAGTGCTCACCTTTTTCTTTTTTTCAATTGGGGTTGAATGCAGGCACAAACTTACTTTGCCTACTATGTGTTTTGATGCCTAAGATGGAAAAAAATGGGAGCATTTTAACTTCACATCTGAATGTCAGGGAATGAGGGAGAGTTTTGTGTGTGTGTTGTCTCCCTTACCAAGAAACTTTACCCAGGCCCAGTACAGCCTTCACCCTTTATTTCATACCAATTTTGTCCTGCTCAGGTCCTACACTATCCAGAACTTCCTTATTAACCACAGCAATGACTACCATTCCTTTAGTCTGTGGGCTACTCCCTTAAAATGTCCCTCAAATGTCCCTTTTTCTGTGCCTGGGCCTCCATGTATCCCATGGCTGCCCAGGAGAGTTGGCATGTTGGTCAGTGCTGCGCTTGCTTGGTGTCTCATATAAGGCTCATCTGAAGTTCTCAGTGAAAGAAAACCAGAAATGTGAAAACTCACAAGCCTCATCTGAGGTAAGCAGCCACCATGAAAGATCCTGGCTGTGTAGCTTAATTTGGTGGAGCAGTAAGCAACTAGAAACAAGGTCTTAGATCATCTGATCTTTGCAGTTAGTTCTGAGCAGTTCTGCCTCCAGTTCACACAGCTGCTGTGTTCTTGACTCAGTAGGTATGCAGGCTAAAACTGGATTTCTGGGAAGGATTCTGCTGAAATGTTCAAGGGCTGTTAAGTGTTTACAAGAATTTGCATCTGATACTTCCACCTTTAAAATTAATGTTAGATGTGCAGGTGGCTCCTGATGCTGGAAGTCACTTTCCTGAAACTGCCAAGACAGAGGCACAGAAGCAGCACAAAGAAAGCCCCTCAACAGCAGTAAGAATGTCTGAGTGGTTGCTTTTTGGTTTGGGGTGGGTATTTTTAGCTTCATAGCACATACAAAGCAACATGGACAGTGTCTGTCTGCCAGGTCTGCTTGTAGCACTACAGCTTAATAGACTTTTTATCTGTTCCACCCAGGCATAAGGGACACAGTTCTGGGGAAAAACTATGTCAGTAAATATTATTAGCCTTTAAAACACTCTTCCAAAACCCTTTCAGAACCTTTGGGCAGGGAATTTACTCATAAGCTTTACATTAAAATTGTGTACTCACTGTATACAGAACTTTGATTCTGTTTTTTTTTTTCTTTTTACATAAGGCAACAACTGTACATGAAGATCCAGAGGTGACCAAAGGTAGATATGAAACAGTCTTGTTCATATCCTTCCCCTTAACTTGCTACCAATATGTAGTTATTCCTGCTGGGAAACTGGGGGCTTATTTATGCTATAAAGAAAGCCCTGCTCCTGAGATAATGGATACTTTTATGTTTAGAAGGAGATGTAAACCATTTTCTTTCTTACTGTTCTGTGTCAAGCAAGGGCCCAGGTATTTTAAAGCTCCTATTTCCCAGAGTCAGGCTGTGCCTTTTGTGTATCTCACCTGTCACTTTCCTGTACTTTGCTTACTTTTCACTGGGAAAAGAGGAAGCTATGCAAATGCTTTGATGTGTGACTGAGTGATACAAAGAGTGGGCAGATTCACAGCTTTGTCATCTCTGTGGTCTTTGACTTTAATATCCTAAACTGGTAAAATAGCACTTATGACTGACTGTGATCACAGAAACAGATACTCCTTCCATGTCACATGTGCCACCAACTCTTATGGAGCTATTAGTTTTTAGAATGGCTTCCACTTTTAAATACAGTTTCCATACATCTTTCTGGAAAGCACTGGAAATTGAGTGGGCTGCTGCCTTACAGCAATCAGGTGGAATGCTTGTGGGCAAGAATTAGAGGGAAGACCGGTAGGGCAGACATCCTGGTTGGAGTCTGTTATAGACCACCCAACCAGGAGGATGATGTCGACGAAGCATTCTATAGACAGCTTAAGGCTGTCTCAAGATCTCCTGACCTTGTCCTTATGGGCGACTTCAACCTGCCTGACATCTGCTGGGATCTCAACACAGCAGAGAGGAGACAGTCTAGGAGGTTCTTAGACTGCATGGAGGACAGCTTCTTATCCCAGGTGCTGCGTGAGCCTACCAGGGGCAAGGCTATGCTTGACCTCCTCTTCACCAACAGGGAAGGGCTGGTGGGTGATGTGGTGGTCAGAGGCTGTTTAGGGGCCAGTGACCATGAAATAATAGAATTTTCGGTATTTGGTCAAACTAAGAGGGGCAGCAAGAAGACCTCCACTCTGGACTTCCGGAGGGCGGACTTCAGGTTGCTCAAGGAAATAATTCAGAGGGTTCCTTGGGAGAAAGCCCTTAAAAATAAAGGGGTCCAGGAGGGCTGGACCTGCTTCAAGAAAGAGCTGATGAAGGCTCAGGAGCAGGCTGTGCCAGTGTGCCGGAAGAGGAGCCGCCGGGGCAGACGGCCAGCCTGGCTGTGTAATGAACTTTTAATAGAACTAAGGGAAAAAAAGAGGGTGTATCATCTTTGGAAGAAAGGTGAGGCAACCCATGGAATGTTTAAAGAGGTTGCTAGGGCATGTAGGAGGAAAATTAGGGAGGCAAAAGCATATTTGGAACTCAAACTGGCCTCTGATGTGAAGGACAACAAAAAGTCCTTCTATAAATATATTAATAGCAAGAGGAAGGGCAGGGACAACCTCCACTCCTTGGTTGACATGGAGGGAAATGTTGTAACACAGGATGAGGAAAAGGCAGAGGTACTTAACACCTTCTTTACCTCAGTTTTTACTAGCTGGAAAGAACGTCTACCAGACAGCTGGCCTGCAGAACTGGCAGAGGGAGTCAGGGAGCTGCATGGTTTCCCTGTGTTCCATGAGCAAGTGATAGGAGCTCTCCTCAGCAGCTTGGACCCCCACAAGTCCATGGGACCAGATGGGATCCATCCTAGGGTGCTGAGAGAGCTGGCAGATGAGCTGGCCAAGCCACTCTCCATTATTTTTCATCAGTCCTGGCTCACTGGAGAGATCCCAGCTGACTGGAAGCTGGCCAACGTGGTACCCATCCACAAGAAGGGCCGGTTGGATGAGCCAGGGAATTACAGGCCTGTCAGCCTGACCTCAGTGCCAGGAAAGATTATGGAGCAGGTCATCCTGAGTGCAATCGCACAACACTTAGAGGATGGCCAAGGGATCAGGCCCAGCCAGCATGGGTTTAGGAAGGGCAGGTCCTGCCTGACCAACCTGATCTCCTTCTATGATCAGGTGACCCGCCTGGTGGATGTGGGGCAGGCTGTGGATGTAGTCTACCTGGACCTCAGCAAGGCCTTTGACACCGTTCCCCATAGCAAACTCCTGGCCAAGCTGTCAGCCCCTGGCTTGGATGGGAGCACACTGCGATGGGTTAGGAACTGGCTGGAGGCTGAGCCCAGAGAGTGGTGGTGAATGGTGCCACAGCCAGCTGGCAGCCAGTCACCAGTGGTGTGCCCCAGGGATCAGTACTGGGCCCCTTGCTCTTTAACATCTTTATTGATGATCTGGACGAGGGCATCGAGTCCATCATCAGTAAATTTGCTGACGACACCAAGCTGGGGGCAGGAGTTGATCTGCTGGAGGGTAGAGAGGCTCTGCAGAGGGACCTCGACAGGCTGGGCAGATGGGCAGAGTCCAAGGGCATGAGATTGAACACATCCAAGTGCCGGGTTCTGCACATTGGCCACAGCAATCCCATGCAGAGCTACAGGCTGGGGTCAGAGTGGCTGGAGAGCAGTCAGGCTGAGAGGGACCTGGGGGTGCTGGTCGACGGTAGACTGAACATGAGCCTGCAGTGTGCCCAGGCAGCTAAGAGGGCCAATGGCATCCTGGCCTGCATCAGGAACAGTGTGGCCAGCAGGAGCAGGGAGGTCATTCTGTCCCTGTACACTGCACTGGTTAGGCCGCACCTCGAGTACTGTGTCCAGTTCTGGGCCCCTCAGTTTAGGAAGGAGGTTGACTTGCTGGAACGAGTCCAGAGAAGAGCAACAAAGTTGGTGAGGGGTTTGGAACATAAGCCCTACGAGGAGAGGCTGAGGGAGCTGGGGTTGCTTAGCCTGGAGAAGAGGAGACTCAGGGGTGACCTTATTACTCTCTACAACTACCTGAAGGGAGGTTGTAGACAGACGGATGTTGGTCTCTTCTCCCAGGCAAGCAGTACCAGAACAAGAGGACACAGTCTCAGGCTGCGCCAGGGGAGATTCAGGCTGGATGTTAGAAAAAAGTTCTATACAGAAAGAGTGATTGCACATTGGAATGGGCTGCCTGGGGAGGTGGTGGAGTCGCCATCACTGGAGGTTTTCAGGAGGAGGCTTGACGGGGTGCTTGGTGCTGTGGGTTAGTTGCTTGGGCGGTGTTGGATTGGTTGATGGGTTGGACGCGGTGATCTTGAAGGTCTCTTCCAACCTGGTTTATTCTATGTATTCTATGTATTCTATTCTTAGTAGAAGCAAGGGCCAGCCTGCTTCCTTCTATAGATTTCCATTCTTCAGAGCTATTGTACTAACTAGATAAAGGCAAAGGGATGTATTCTAGATAGTGTGAACTGGGAAGTGAGTCAATGCTATATGTTACGGATTTCTGTGATTAAACTGTTACCTCTTTGTGGTGAGCTGACCCTGCTGCTCTCCCACCCGTCTGTCTTAGCAGGATGAGGGGAGAATAAGTGGAAAAACTCCTGGGCTGAGATAAAGACAAGGAGAACACTTTCCAAAACAGGCTCAACTTGGGGAAAACTATTGCCAAACAAAATAGAGTAGAATGATGAGAAGCAAAGACAGAACTTAAAACACCATCCTCTTCCCACCCTCTTAGGCTCAGCCTCACACCTTCATTTTCCACTCCTCTACCTCCTCCCTGCTGAGGAGGAATCCACAAGGGGATGGGGAATGGGGCTTGCAGTCAGTTCCTAGTGCTTCATGCACCCCCATTTTGTGAGCAGGCTGCAAGAGTTGGGGCTGTTCCACCTGGAGATGAGAAGGCTCTGGAGAGACGTTAGAGCAGCCTTCCAGTACATAAAGGGGGCCTACAAGAAAGCTGGGGAGGGACTTTTTACAAGGACTTGTAATGATAGGGCAAGAGGGGAGGAGAGTAGGTTTAGGCTGGATATTAGGAAGAAATTCTTTATAGTGAGGGTGCTGACACTGGAACAGGTTGCCCAGGGAGGTTGTGGATGCCCACTCCCTGGAGGTGTTCAAGGTCAGGCTGGGTGGGGCACTGAGCAACCTGGGCTAGTGAAAGCTGTCCCTGACCATGATCTTTAAGGTTCCTTCCAACTCAAACCATTCTATTATCTTTGCTGCTGCTTCCTCCTCATCCTCTTCCCCTGCTCCAGTGTGGGGTCCTTCCTTTTGGGTGTAGTCCTTCAGGATAAGTGTACTCCACCAAGCATCCTCTGTAAGGTGCTTCAGGGAATATCTACCTGCTCCAGCAATGTCTCCTCCACAGATTGCAGAGGAATCTCTGCTCCCACATATGGAGCACCTCACCCCTACCTCTTCCATACCAGCACTGGTGTTTGCAGGATTGTTTCTGACACCTGTGCAACACTTTTTCTTGAATGTTTCCCAAAGGTATTTCTTGGGTAACAGGCTGAGCTGTACTGTGGCCTGTGGTGGGTCATTTGGAACCTGCTGTGTCCAGGACAGCCTTCCTGCTCTCAGCACCTTGCCACCTGTACCCAGTACACCATTAAAGGGAATGACATTGCTGCTCACTGTTTTTTACAATGGTTTGAATTTACGGGGTGAGAGTTACTGTCTGTCTACAAGCATCTTGATCCATGAGTGGCCACAGTTTGAAACACACACGCTTCACTGTATTGATGATAGTGCCAAAATGCTTTGTTTGATTTCAGTGGATTTCTAGTTGATGTGCATTGTGATGTTTAACATGGCTGAACTACTTTGCAGGAATTACAGATGGAAGCACTGAAGCTGCCTTGACTTTGCTTACAATGGGCGGTACACAGATCCGGTTAAAAACAACTCCTGAACGTACGATCTGATTGATGGGACAACTGTGCTTGAGCTTTCTGGATTCACCTAAGGAGGGGTGGTGCAGTGGCTGCAAAGTTCTTCCACCTGCTGCTGCACAGCATGGAGTCAGGAGTCTTTTGTGCTTTTAGTCCTGCTGAATTGCAAGGCATGATGAGGCTTGGCAATGCAGGCTGGATGGAAAAAGTAAAGCACCTTACTGGGTACTGCCAGCTGCAGTCCTGGAAAGATGCCTCTGATGTATTTGAATGCATCTGGTTACATAAAGTGGACAGAAGAAAGGAAGCAGGTTTAAATGGCCATAATGATCAGTGGTCTTTTCAGGCCTTTAATGTCAAGCATAGATTTTTTTTTCCTGCCAAACTAGCTACAGTTGGAAATTATCTTGGTTCAGTCTGTTTTCTTTAGGACTTCTATTGGGAATTGATTACCTGCTTTTGTTGGCTAAATGTCAGTTTCTGCATTCTTCCTGTCAGATACAGGATCTCAGGGCTGCCTTTCCTGGGGATTTGAAGCTGCATCTTTGGAGAATGCAGACTTTTTTTTTAAAATGAGATTTGAAGTTGGACAGCTGTAAACCAGCTTTATGTGCATGCCAAACCTGCCTCTCTTAAATCATGCTTTTATATTCTGTTTATTGCTCTAAACAGAGTGGATGCACATGTCTGCTCCAGATAAGCTGAATGTAGCCAACAACTTCATAACCCACATCTTCTTCCAAGAAAATATAACTTACAGTCAATATTTACTTTCTTCAGGCACTTCTCCCAAGGAGCTGCTCCCTTCTGGGGGTGAAAGCACTGCAACAGGGACAGATGTCAGAAAGTATTTTGAGAGGAGTGCTTCAGAAACCAGGTAAAACAACTGCTTCATTTTCTTTAGGGAGAGAGCTCTTCTGACACTACTTACTTTTGCTAGGTTCTTTCAAGCATCTTGCTTTTAGCAAAGTGTCTGAGTTTGTGCAAACTGGTATGTCATCTGGAAAAATCCCTCTTGTCTTTCTTAGGACTTTTGTGAGATGTTGGTGTATAGTTTTGGGGGTGTAGAACCACTTCACTCTTGAGGTTACCTTGGTGGAAGAGAAAAGACTGTTTGAACTTAACTGATGTGGATGCCTGATAATTACCAACCTCAGTTTCACAGAATGCTTTACAGATGATCAGGCCAAGGCAAATTGCTGATGTGTGTCTGCTGCTGTGGGATGTAGCTCAAGGATCTATTTGGAGTAAAGGGATCTCAAGGCACCTGTTGGTTTTCCACCGTGACAGCTTTTAATGCTTTAGGGGCTTTTGATTGTTTCATTCAAGCATTTGTGACCATTGAAAGCTTCATGGAACAACTTCTCAAGTGAATGTTTGTCTGCTGGTAGTCATATTCTATTATTTGAAATGCTGTTTAACTTGTCAGCTGCTTGAATAAACTATTAGACAATGCTCCTCTGAAAAATTATAAACAGAGGTACTTTAATTCCAATGGTTATTTTATTGCATTATTAACTAGAACTTGCTGCCATGTGATCAGTGCTATATTTACTTATTTAAATATGTCAGTTACTCCTTTTTGTGGGTAGGGAACATCCTGGTTTGCAGCATGCTAGCCCGTTACTATTTCTAGGTGATCTTTATTTTTGTTTCTGATAGCCTTCGGTCACCTGTGCCACATGCAGCCTGTGTTTCAGCCCTTCCTTGTTTTGCCTCCTCCATCTCCGTATGTGAAGATTATGTATTCTGTTTAACAGAGTGATGTAGTTTTTAGGCAGGTGGCCTGTTTCTCTGTAACTACACAAGCTTCAGATTAAAGAAATAATTATGCAGGATTTAGCCCATGCACAGAATATCTTAATTTGATTCCAAAGTACGTAGATACATGCCTACCTTACAGAAGAGAAGAGGAAATGGAAGGCAAAAATTCAGGAGGGTTAACAGCTGAAACTGCATCACTAAAACCTAAAGAATCTTGCCTTGGATTGGAGGATTGTCCACATCAAAGTTGTTTGGCTGGAATTCCTGAGCTTGGTCCTTGCCCTCCTGAGGGTGGTGTACACCCAAGCAACTTAAATCAGGTAAAGAACTTCGTTTCATTGCAGACTAGAAATGTCCAGCCTCTGGAATTTGGTACAGGAAGAAGCTTGCAGTGCAAATGTACTCACTCACTTTAAAGAGCTGATACTTCAGCTGGTGGGCTGGTGGATGAAACTTTCTTTTTTTTCCTTGTTATTTTTGTGGCAAAGGCATAATATTTCAGACACATTTAATCTTTGCAAGCCACTGTTGATAGCACTTCAGCAGTAAGTGAGACAGATGTAGATAAAAGCAAAATTTTGAGGGTTGGTTTTTGTTTTTGGTTTTTTTTATTACCTACAACTCATGCATTCATTCAGTCTAACCTCTTACTGTCATTTGCATTAAGTTGAAGTGTCCCTGTCACCTGAATTGGCTTTGTTTAAAACAGGCTGTATCCTGTGCTGTGCTCTTTAGCATTTATTTCAAAACCTAATTAAAAGTTTCACAGGCATGTCATCATGGACAAAAGGTATGTCTTGCACATCCATTTCTTTGCAGTGGTTTGTCTTTCCCAGCCCTAGTATAAACAACAAGTACTTCATTTCTTCATGAGACAAAGGTTCATTCCCAGGCCCTTCAGGTTTTCTTGTGTTGCCTCAGGTCAATGCACCTGCACTTATGGTGGAACACCATAGCTTCTTTCCTTAGTGCAATCTGTTGGTGCTCTGATCTCACGTCAGAGCAAGGAACAGGGATGGTTTGTCTCTTAGAGAACTAGCAGAGAATGTGGGAAGGGGCAACCCACAGTGGAGTATTCCTGGTTTTGTCAGAGGAAGGTACGTTCCGTAGAAGTGAAGGGATAGATGAGTTGCAGAGCTTGGTGGTTTTGTAATGGTTGGGGGAATTTGTGTTCTTAGTGCCACTGAACAATTTATTGTGTGAGTCATCTCTGACCGAGTTGTGCTGTAGGATGTATAAATTGATTTTGACAAACCATCAATACAGACAATAAGCTGCATGTAAATTTTGTATTGCCCAAGACCTTCTTGTCCTTGTCAGGCTAATATTCTTCAACCTGGAACAACTAGAAGTGAAAGCTGACATGCAATTATGATGATGCCATTAGATTTTATTAATTTTTTTTTTTTTTGGTCTCTTCAGCACTTGACATCCTTTGTCTCTTTCCTGTTCTCCAAGAGTTATTTCTCAGGCTTATGAAATTGTTTTGTTTCAAATGTGTTCTTTAAAGAATGAAGATTGTGCTCAAGTCGCTCAACAGAAAAGCGAGAGCAGCAGCGCAGAAGCAACTTCAGGTATATCCAGCTGATGTTCCAAGTTGGCAAAAGCTCCACAATTGTACAGCTTGCATTTGCACAAAGATGAGTTTAAAAAGAAACTCTAAAATGTTTTCACTGACATGATTAATCCGTTTCATTAACAACACTTTGTTCATTAATAAATATAATGACTCACGGCAGCCTCATGTTTATGCATTTCTTTGAGTTCTTCTGGGAACTTTTTGAGTGGCACTTACTCAAACTTAATTTATCAGTGGAAGGGAAACTTCCTGCTCCCTCCTCCCTGCTGTGAGCTCCTGCTGCTTACCTTATGCTAGGTTTAGCAGTTGTTAGAGCCCTTTATGAGCCTCTGACTCACTCATCCATCAGAAGTTGAGCATGACAGAAGGAGAGAACTTGTGTAGTTTTCCACTGGCTTAGAGAGCTATCATCACTGAAAGCTGTTGAGTGAATGCCAGTGTTAGTGAGAGTAGGAGGGCTTTACTGTGCAAGTGTGGAGTAGAGGGGAAGGAAGAAGGGAAGTAAAGAGGGAACTCTGGTTGTCTTCTTCCCTTTAACTGTTGCAAGTTGGCAGGCAGATTAACTCCTAACTGATCAGATGTGATGAAAGGTATGAAGTAGATAGCTGTTTTTCCCTAAAACAAATTGAAATGGAGCTGGCTTGGAGCCAATACTTGTCTAAGGTGTGGGAGAGTCAGTATTACAGAAGCCCAGAATACTTACTTTACATGGAAAGAGTCCAAAGTTGTAACTTCTAAGCATGTGCAATAGATATAGCTAATGCTTCATCTTAGACTCATGTTGTTACCCTCTGTTATTGCAAGGATCTTGGATGGAGAATCTTAAATCATCTGTCATTAGATGGAAGAACCAAAGTGAGTTGAGGCTGGAATAGCAACAGCTTTACATCATCAAGAATGAGAGCTGTTGTAAGCATGGAGCAGCACCACTGCTCTCTCCTTACACTGATTCTAAGGGATGGCAGTTGGCAGTTATCTGTTAATGTCCCCCTCTTGCCCACACTGGTTTATGTTTTTCATTTATTAAGTCCAAGACTATACTTCTGAGGTTCTCCTGCAAGTCTGCAGTGAGAGGAGGAATCCTTGTGCTTACTGTCAAAGCAGCAGGCTCCTGCCAATTAAAGAAGTAACTCTTAATACCTGACAGTTGTAATTAAACACAGAGGCCCATTTGAGCACCATTACAGGAGTTTAATTAAATTGTAAATTGTTCTTTAAAGCTGGAACACCACTTTCAAAAAGCTCCATCCCTACTAGGCATTTTTAATATCTTTCATTCTGAGTGGTAATCAGGACTCCACTGCAATGAAGAGGCTCCAGGGGGTGATGATGTGTAACTCATCTAAGAAGAAATATTGTCTCAAGAATATCCCTGGTGCCTTTTCCCATGGAGAAATGACTGTCTAGAATTTAATTGCTCAGGGTAGGGAGGGCATGAAGAGAACAACATAATTTCAAACTTGAGTAATTGATTTCTCTTACTTCTTTATTTCCCTGGAAAAATTATAGTAGTGAAGAAAGATTGTAAAAGTCTGGAGGATGAACAGTCATTCATCTTAACACTGGTGGATATCTCCAACTACTCAACAGCCTTGGATGCATCTCCTTTTCTGGCCGACATTTCAGAAGACTGCCTACCAGCCCCAATGATTATTAAGTCAATACAAGAAGGGTTAAAAGAGAATGCAGCAAAGAGGTAAATGCTTTCTTTTTGAGCTGAAACACTTTGCATGAACCTTGCTTTTGTTGCCTGGATGTGCATTACAGATTAAAACTCCTCAAAAGAAGAAATGCTAGAGGAAATAATTTTAGCGGAGTGGTCAGAGAAAAGGGCTCTAATCAGATTGAAGAAAGACCTCATCAGTAGTTTAAAGTGTGCTTTAGCTGGCTGAGATTTTGATGTCAACCTTAGTTCTGAATTATCCTTTAGAGCAAGTCCTTGTTTTTTAGCAGAAGTCATTTGTCCAGCCTGACTCTCTTCTGCCCTGGATGCTTAGAATGAAAAGTAATTGAAATGAAAAAGTTAAACATGTTTGCATTTTTACAGTACCTTATCAGTTTCATAAAGTAGCTGTTTATTAATTGCTCTCCTAAACTTTTAGTGTAGATGGTCCTCTGTAGAGCATGGTGCACAGTGGGCATAAATTCAGATACCATTCTTCTGGGTTTGTGACGTGTTCAGAAGGCAGAAAAGCTGAATCATAGAATCATAAAGATTGGAAAAAACCTCCCAGATTGTCAAGTCCAACCTTCTGCCTGACACCTCCATGACCACACTAGACCATATCCCAAAGTGACTCATATATACTCTTTTTCTGAGCACTTTCAGGAATGGAGACTCCACCATCTCCCTGGGCAAGGCAAGGTTTTGCTGGGGAAAAAAAAAACCCAAACAAATTAATTCTTGAACAGAATAATAGTTGGTTTGCAGTACTGTGATACACAGGGGCAGAGTCTCTTTTGTGAAGAGTACTCCCCAATGCAATGCAACCCAACTGTTGATTTCAGCACTACAGTTGAATTAGATCTCCTGTTCAGCTTGGGAGGGAAAAAACCCCAAAGGAAAAACAACCAAAATAGGAAATATTGGACAGTTGTAAAAAATCCTGTTGCTATACTGATGTGAGTTGTCAGATCATAACTAGAGGTGTGATGACATTTTCACATAAAACAGCTTCTAAAATAACTAGACTCAATTATGGCCGGAAAAACTCGATTCTCCAAGTCAAGACAGTACAGCAGAATGTTTCATGGTGGTAAACAGTACATTAGAAGTGAATAGTGACATGGAGCAAGAAGAGTATCACCACAGATCCATGTTTAATTTCCAGAAAGAAAAGTTACACAAAGTAAATTTTGCCTTCATGCACAGTCACAGTAATGACTTTCTGTACAAAAAGCACTGGATGCTTGACAACTGCAGATGATGACTTTGCTGAACCTTTATGCAGCTATATGGAACACAAACAACTAGAGAGTACACCATCAGAGCCTGCTCTGGATCTGCAGACAACTCAAAAAAGGCCATCTGTTGATGAAGACCTTGATTGTCATCCCACCAAGAAAACTCTGTCTGCTGCCGGAGCAGAAGTCAATTTGGAAACTGCTTATAAGGTGAGATTGTAATTTGGTAAAGTCTTTAAGCATTGTGTAGATGCATAGCACATAAGAGTATCTTAATTACATTTATTGCTTAATGGTGTCAAGATTTAGGGCTGGGCTGGCCACTAAATGAGTGCCAGATGCCCTCTGTGAACCCCTCTTCCTTCCCAAAAGGAGGAGAGTAGAATAGAATTAACCAGGTTGGAAGAGACCCTTGAGATCATCGTGTCCAACCTATCACCCAACACCATCTAATCAACTAAACCATGGCACCAAGCACCCCATCCAGTCTCTTCCTAAACAGCTCCAGTGATGGTGACTCCACCACCTCCCTGGGCAGCACATTCCAATGGCCAATCACTCTTTCTATGAAGAACTTCTTCCTAACATCCAGCCTAAACGTCCCCTGGTGCAGCTTGAGACTGAAGGGGAATAAGGGAGATGACTGATAGGTTGGGAAAGAGACTAAACCAGCTGGGATGGAAAGAAGAACAGTAAAATGAAATAGAGATGAACCAATTTGGAACTCAAGCCCTGATGGCAATGACCTTACCATTGTCACAATTGATGCTGGGGACAGGCACTGGGGAGGTCCCAGACTAGGCTCAGTGGCAGTCTGGAACAGGATTCAGAAGCTGGATTCTGGAACTGATGGATTGGGATTGACAGGAGAACAGAGAGAGTCCTTAGATATCAGCCACTGAAGAAAAGGCTTGACCCTGGTGATCCCTCAGCTTTCTCCTGAAGATGACATCCATAGGATGCCATCCCTTGTTGGGCAGGTTAGGGTCATCTGCCCTGCCTGCTTCTCCCCACAGGTGCAGCCTTTTCCTTCTGTGCCCCCAGTGTGGCACAGATGATTTAGTAGTGACCTTGGTCTACAGCCAAACTCTTGGCAGAAGCTCTCCTTATTAGCTTTCTCACTGCTTGAAGCAGCCTCTGGCTGTGAAAACCTGCTCTGGACTGCAGAAAGTGCCTCACTGAGCAGAGACTGGGCTGGGAAGTCAAATCCCTGAACAGAAGATTACTTCTCTTCTGGCTCAAACCAGGACAAATAGTGTCATTTGCTTACAGATGCACTGCCCATGTTGCTTTTTCTTTTGGATTCAGCAAGGGTTTAGGGGCTGTTGATTTAGTATTAAATTTTGGAGAATCTGTAGGCTCTCAGGTGTTGTTTTTTAATGAGTTTTCCTAGTTGCCAGGCTGTCAACACATCTTGTTTAATTCATCCACCACAGCCTTTCCAACACTGACACTGCAGGAGGGCGTTCTCTGCATGTAGGTTGGATGTCAGACTGCCCAGGTTCACCGAATGATGTTATCATGCTTCATGGTGTCTGTCACATGAAGAAGTTGTTAGATATATTTCTACTATTATTTTTTATTTTTTTTATGGATAGCAGGTCTCAGTTTAAAAGAAGAAGTTGCAAAAGAATACATAGAATAGAATACATAGAATACATAGAATAAACCAGGTTGGAAGAGACCTTCAAGATCATCGCGTCCAACCCATCAACCAATCCAACACCGCCCAAGCAACTAACCCACGGCACCAAGCACCCCGTCAAGTCTTCTCCTAAAAACCTCCAGTGATGGCGACTCCACCACCTCCCCAGGCAGCCCATTCCAATGTGCAATCACTCTTTCTGTATAGAACTTTTTTCTAACATCCAGCCTGAATCTCCACTGGCACAGCCTGAGACTGTGTCCTCTTGTTCTGGTACTGCTTGCCTGGGAGAAGAGACCAACATCCGTCTGTCTACAACCTCCCTTCAGGTAGTTGTAGAGAGTAATAAGGTCACCCCTGAGTCTCCTCTTCTCCAGGCTAAGCAACCCCAGCTCCCTCAGCCTCTCCTCGTAGGGCTTATGTTCCAAACCCCTCACCAACTTTGTTGCTCTTCTCTGGACTCGTTCCAGCAAGTCAACCTCCTTCCTAAACTGAGGGGCCCAGAACTGGACACAGTACTCGAGGTGCGGCCTAACCAGTGCAGTGTACAGAAAGAAAACTGGCCAGCATGTTCCTAGCTTCCCTCTGTGCTTTAGAGTATGATCAAGCCTGTGGCAGTGACCACCATTGATCTGTGTGAGAAGGCTAAGATTTTGTAGTGTACCCAAGTGTAGGACTGGGTGATAACACCCCACACAATTCTGAGAGGTTTTTCTAGGAAGGATTGGGTAACAATCCTCTTCCTTATTGACCTCTCATCTTGACATCTTTGTCTGGAGCCATTTGTCATATGAAGACCTTGAAAAGCCAGCTGAGGAAATGAGGGAAGTGATGAATGATGCTGTACTGAAGATGCAGACTCCTGTATCACTCCTGTTCTTAGAACTGTACATGTGTGTTATGACTTCAGTTTTTATTGTCTCCCTTATTGAGAGAAAAATAACAGCTTTGTTTTTTTTTTTTCCCCAATACAGGATTATTCACCAGAATCTGCAGATTCCCCTGAGAGAGCTTGTGGTAGGTAAACTTAAATTCATCAAAGTGTAATGACTGTAAATGCTTCATACGTCTCCATTCAATACTGGTTGTCATTCTGCTTGAACAGTCCTGTCTGAGGCTATCAAACATAACAGTAAAAACAAAACTTCCTGTTAATACCCCCAAAACCACCACTCCTTGTTTTCTGCTGTAAACTTGATGTGTTGGATTATCTAACAGGCTGTTAATTCAATAATGCTTCCAAAAACCTTGCTGTAGCTGATCTGTGACATTTGGGAGGATTTTGGATTGCACATGATACTTCTGCTTAAGCAGATGTTTCCACTTGTTGGAGTCTACTAATAAACCAAAGGCATTTTTACCATACTATGCCAAAATAATGTGCTTTGTTTTGTATCTGACTTTAAAAAGTGTGTGCACAACGTAGTTGTTTTGACAGCTTCATTTGCCTCTGAGGAATCAGAGGGAACTCAGCACTGCTGCCAGTGCAATCTCCAGTGATGCTGAGCCTGTGAAATGTTTGGAGAACTACCATTTGGCCCTGAGGAAAAAACTTTAAAGGGGAAGCTTAAGCAGCTAGATGACTAAGCTCTAGGGTGTGCTGCAAAGGAGGGGGTGTGTGTGTGTGTGTGTGCTGTGAAATCACACTTCTGGCAACTTTTCCATCTTTTCCCTGTAAGACCTGTAAGATGCTATCCCCATAATATCTTGTAAGGCTTCAGAGGTAGACCTTGAACTTCTAATAGTGACTTCACAAAATAAAACTTAACAAGTCAGCCCTTCTCTTGTAATAGTGCAAGCTGCCTTAACACGATATGCATGTTTTGGGTTGTTTTATCATCACTGAGTTTAAGTAACTGAAGTGTTTGAATGACTCTCAACTCCTTTTGCAGCAAATCCTTTTCAAAACACAGATGACTTATCAAAGGAAAATCTGCTGAACTCTCTGTTGCTGTTTGACTCTATGACACTGTTGTCTGAAAAAAGGGATCATGAGACTTCGGAGAAATTAGAGACACTACCACCTGGGAAAGAAGCGTCCAAGCAGGAGAAGGAGGTGGTGATGTCTGGATTAACCTCTAAGAGCAAAGATTTTGTTGTTAATGGACAACAAAAGCAGGAGGATGTGCATGAGTCTGCACTTTTGGGACACGCTGGAAGTCTCCCATCATCTTCCAAATCCCCATTACGCAGGTATTTATGCAACAATACTTTGTCATCCTTTTCTGTAAAACAGATCTTGTTTCCATGTTGAGGTTTTTGTATTCTTCTTCCACTTAACATTACAAGAAGGGCAGTGCTAATGTTTGTGACCTACATGGCTGAGAGTCACAGTTCTGGCTACTTCAGTAGACTACAAAGGCTCAAACTCTCTGCTTTGAAACTTGAATGAGCAGCTTTGACCAAAGGACACTGCTGTGTCTGTTTAGACACTGACAGATGCTTCTTGAGGCAAGCATCCACTGGCTATTCTACAGATTTAAGATAATTGTTATTTTTCTCAGCTCAGTCTTAATCTTGTGACATATACACCCATCCACTTCTTTTGATTTATGTCCTTCTGCCAGTAAGATTTGTTACTGGTATAGTACTCAGCACACTGGATTTTTAGGACTAACTTAAGATGTGCCATTTCCCCAGAGGAGTTTCAATCTTGATGGATTTTCTTCTGTCATGGTTTAGGTCCAGCCAGCAGCCAAGCTCCACGCAGCTCCTTGGTCACTGCCCCTCCACCCTTGGTGGGATAGGGAGGAGAAATGAAAGGAAAAGGCAAAACCCCATTGGTTGAGATGAAGAAAGATTAATAAAACAGTACAAGAGAGAAGAAATTGGGGTAATAGCAATAATACTAATGAAATTATGTATAAAACAAGCTATATAAAACACAGGTCTCACTAAAAATGCCAGAGCCTTTGTGCTCTTGCCAGGGATGATGTCAGTAGGGCATTGAATGACCCACTGGATGACCCACTGGCTATCCAAAGTGTGGCCCCTTTTAGGTCCTTGTGGAAATTAGCCCTAACAAAGCTGTGAACTCAGGACACCTTTTATCTGTCCATCTGCATATTTTGTAATAGACCTTTCACAGAATCCCAGCATGGTGAGGGGTGGAAGGGGCCTCTGGAGATCATCTAGTCCAACTCCTCTATTAAACCAGAGGCACCCACAGCAGCTTGCACAGGATCACAATGTCCAGGTGGGTTTGGAATCTCTCCAGAGAAGACTCCATAACCTCTCTGGGCAGTGGCCCCAGCACCCTCAAAGCAAAGTTTTCCCTCATATTCAGATAGAATAGAATATGGAACATCCTGGGTTCCAGTTTGTGCTCATTGCCCACTTTCCTATCATTTTGCACCACTTCTCCAGTCTAAACAGCCTCAAGTCTCTTAGCATAACAGAGATGCTTCAGTCCCCTCATTGGCTGTGTAGCCTCCACTGCATTCTCTCCAGTAGTTCCTTGTCTCTCTTAAACTGGAGGCTCAGAACTGGACACAGTAACCCAGATGTAGCTTCATTAGGACAGAGTAGAAACCTGCTGGTCACACTCCTCTTAATGAACTCCAGAAGAGCATTGGTTTTCTTGGCCAAAAAAAGCACACTGCTGGTTCATGGGGAACTTGTCCCCCAGGACTCACTAGGTCCTTCTCTGTAGAGCAACATGTTGCCCAACAGTTCATCCCTAACCTGCCCTGGGTTCAGGTCCCTACACTTGCCCTTGTTGAATTTCATAAGGTTCCCCTTCACACACCTCTCCTGTCCAGGTCTTGCTGAGTAAGTACACTCCATCCCTTCATCCAGCTCATTGATGAAGATGTTGAGCAAGGCTGTACACAGTCCTGACCCCTGGGGAACACCATGAGCTACAGGCTTCCAAGCAGACCCTGTGAGTGGTATTATTCAGCCAGTTTTCAACCCAACTCGCTGTCCACTCATCTGACCCACACTTCCTAAGCAGGCCTACCCAAACCTCCTTAGTGTATATTACTTTCTATAATGTTTAAGTGTTTGAATTCCTGCTCTTTATTGCCTTTGCACCCAACTGATTTTGGTTGTGGACTTCCACTGGCTTTCCAGTCTGGCTGAATGATTACCAAAACTGCCTATTTCTGCCTGGGGCTCGGACAGCAATTGGGTAGTGGAGAGCATCTGAATCCTTGCCTGAAAGTTTACTTTCTAAGTTGTAAAATCTTAACAACCTGAAAAGTTGAGGCTCTTTCATCACTGTGACTTCTGTATGTTCACTGGTAAGTAGGTAGGATGCTGTTAATAGGCTGGAACCCCACAGCAGAGAGCCATCCTTCTAAGACAGTCTGCTGTGGCTCCTTCCTTCAGCATCAGGGTGGGGTTTATCTATCAGTTACATCACAGATGCCCTTTTCAGTTTGATCCTTAGGAGTATTGCCTCTCTTCCTCTTGGAATCTCTTTCTGAAGATCTGGTAGCTTGCTAAAGTCTCTGGTTTAGCAGAGAATAGCAGGTGCCTGTTCTCAAGAGTTGGAGATTGTCAAGAGTCTTGGAAACTTAAGGGAAAACTATTTCTGAGATCTTTCTCTTAGAATTTTCACAGATTTCATGTGTGTATGTGTATTTGCTGGGTAATGAATTGACTTCTGTGGTAATAATTACATCTTTCTTTGATGGAGCAGTCCTGTGATGTCTTGACTTTGTTTTGAACAGCACTGGATTTTTACCCTTCACTTGCAAAAGAAGTAGTCTTGAATCCACAGAACATGCCAAATGGAAAGCAACTAAGACCCAAAGCTCTCAGTTTGTGATTCCAAAGCAAATCCCAGGAGATACCGCTCCATCCACTGAGGATGATAAAGAAGCTCCTTCCCTTCGTTCTACAAGAGCATTATCGTCCAGGGAGGATAAGGTTGCTGCTGAAGCTGCACTTATGGTATGTGCTCAGCTTTGAGTGCCTTTGCATTTCTGAGATGTCAAGAGTGAATTAAGTCATTTCAGGAGTGGGTAGGTGGGCACATAGTATTCATGTTTTGAGAGAGACAGCTGCTGCAGTGAATAAATCCTGACTTGTGCTAGTCTAGGAGACTTAAAAGGAAACAAAGTTGTTGTTTTCTCCTAGTTTTTTTGTCTGAATTTCCTACCTAAATTGGAAGCTCAAGTGCACCCCCTTTACCATGAGGGTGGTGGAATACTGGAACAGGTTGCCCTGGGAGGTAGTTGAGGTCCCATCCTTGAAGACATTTGAGGTGGGCAGCCTGATCTAGTGGAGGATGTCCCTGCTGACTGCAGAGGGGGTTGGACTGGATAACTGTTAGAGGCTCCTTCCAACCCAGACCATTCTGTGATTCTATGATACGTATACACACCCAGGTGAGACTGTTAAGAGCAGCATTTTCTTTCTCTATTAGGCTCCAACTAACAAGCTACCTGAGGAGCCCCTCCTCTGTGATGAAGAAGAGAAGGAAGAGGAGCCAACCAGAATCTCTGAGTATTTTTTCAGTGATATCTTTATGGAAGTGGATGATTCAGAATAGCAAATTAGAATTACCAACCCTGAAACATGAGAGTATAATGCAGGAAGAAGAGAGTATTCTTTAAGAGTTCTTTTTTCTGTTATGCCACACTTGCTGTCAGCTGAGCTGTTGTTCATTAATCCCATAAAGATTCCTCTTGAAGCAACCTGGATGCTTTGAAAATGTTGACCTAACCTACACCACTACACTGATGTCACTGAACCAGGCTAGTGGCTGCTGGAGCATCATGTGTTCAGGCACCGATAATAGGGTGCATGACCCTCCTCCAGGAAGACACAGTGGGGGGAAACAAAAATGCTTAATTTTGTGACAAGTACCCCTTGAAATTTGAATGCTGTAATTTGTGGTACTAGCCATGCAAGTTCTTCTGTTTCTTTGTGTGGAGTGTGTTCTGTTAGTATGTTAGAAGGAGGAATTAAGCTTTATAGATAGTGTAATCTTCTGCAGGTCCCAGGATGCAAATCCTGGAAGTAGCCCAGTTAAGCATACGTTGCAGATGTTTTGTTAGTGTCTCCAAATTATGTATTTTGCCAAAAGTCTTCGTTTGCCTGAGATCGTGCTCTGAAAAGCCAAACAGATTTCTCCCTTAAAAAAAACAAATGTATTCAGAGCCACCAGAAAACAAGTAGAATTCATTACAGATTGTTTAATTTTCACAACTGTCCTATGGGAGTGGGATGAGCAAGTAAATGTTTCCTTAGTACAAGTGCTCATTCTGAAAACAGAGGCAGAGATACCTGCACCTAAACCCAAGGAAAATAAGTTGTATTTTATGACTAATGACTTCCCAGCCTTCCCTTTGCCAAAGTGGATTGGATTTAAGCCACAACTGTGGTCATTTTTAGGGATCTGCAGCTTAGAAGCAGTTAAGTTGTGTTGTTGTTTGGGTTTTTTGTTAAGTTTTCCTCATGTAGCATGCCTGCTGTAAAATGGTGCGGCTTTAGGTTTTCTTTTTTTACTTGAGGAGGCAACAAGGTTTCATGCAGTCGTGAAGTCAGGCGGTCAGTGAAAAGATGGAGCATTTTGAAAACTCCTTAGATTCAGGCTAAATTTTCCTACTCTTGCTTAATGCTGTTGCAGTAATACAATTAAGTTACAAGATACACAATCCTTTTGCAAAAGGAATGGTTTACTGTGAAAGTGGTGTTGGATCAAAAGGGTCTTGAGCTTTGGACAGGATAATCGTTTGCTGGCAATGTTTTCCTGGAAGCATCTAGTGAATGCTGGAATAATTGATGAAGTTTGAGAATATCTTTATTTTCAGAAGTTACCTTGGCAAGGCTTCTGGAGGAACCTTTAAAATTAAGAGCTGCTGTGAACTGCAGCCTTAAGCAGGCCTTTTGTCAATCATGTGTGGCCAGCAGCTCTTATGAGAGGAATGAAGAAGGGAGTAAGAGTCCTAACACCTTCAGTTGCCCCTCAGCCTCCCAAACCCCAATGACAACAGCTCCTGCTCACAGTATTTGTGCTTTGCCTAATCCACTTAACTTGAAATGTTTATCTCACTGTCTTAATGTAAGCATTAAGAAATAGATTGATCTATATATGAAGCTCCATGTATTGTATATCTTGTAGATACTATCTCCTCTGTGCAAGTATTTTTTTCCTGGTATGTGTGGCCTGTTGAAGTCACTTGCACTGATAGAAACTAAAAATAGACTTGTGGGGATTGGCTGTGAAGTATTTGCCCTAAGCACTTTGAGATTATAACCATTCTGCATTTCATTCAGCTGCCTACGCTTTGGCTTCCATTCTCCTTACAAGAGGCAGGGGGGGGGGAAAAACCAAACAACCCAAAATATTTCAATACTAAGATTTAAAGGTGCCTTATTTGCCATGTTAACTGGGGCTAGACATATTTTTTTCCCTCCCTACTTACTTTGTCAGAGGTTTGCCTCTTAAAGAGCACATTCATGTGCATGCAGATAAGACAACTCTGCTTTGTGTGTGGAAGTCTCATAATGATGAAGATTTTAAGATAAAAATGGGTGAAACTTCACAGCCTGATACTTTAGCACTACAACGAAGTCGTGGCACAACCCTGTTTGCTTGAAGTTGTTTGACACTCTCTTTCTACTCCTAGCTGTACTCTGTGTGTAAATTTCATTAATAAACTATTTTCCACTGCATGTGTTCACATTTCTTATTGCAGTTCCTAACTTACTACACCTATGAGCATTTAATGAAAGTGTGGGCTGAATTCATGGCTTCAGGCCTGGCTGCAGCACTAGGACACTGGCAAGCCTGCTTGTGTGTGTGAAACAGACTGAAGGCACCCCAGCCGTGTTTGGTTTTGTTCCTGCTTTAGAATACACCTTGATTTACTTGGATTTGACTTCCCCCTGTTATCTCTCTGGAAATACTAAAGCCTTGTTAAAAAAGAAGACAGAACAGGAATGCTGGAAAACACCAAAGCTTTCACAGGGAGGGAGCAAAGGAATGCAAAAAAACCCACCCAACCCTGCCACTGTTACTGCAGCACCACAGCAGTTCTCTGGTGAATGACACAGTCCCCACCTTTTAAGAAGGGCAGGGGCTGTGCTGGGTGGCACACAGACTTAATCCTGTCTGAAAAGTGAACTGTATGAGCAAAACTCTTTCAGAGGGAGTTCTTAGCATTATCCTGAATCAGAAACTGTGTGGCCAGCAGGACCAAGGCAGGGGATCATCCTCTTCTATACTCAGTACTGGTGAGGCAGCATCTCAAATACTGGCTTAGTTTTGGGGCCCTCACTCCAAAGAGGACATTGAGGTGCATACCCAGAGGAGGGCAGCAAAGCTGGTGATGAAGGGGCTGGAGCATAAGTCTTGTGAGGAGCAGCTGAGGGACCTGTGGTTATTCACTCTGGAGAAAGGGAGGCTGAAAGGGAGACCGTCTGGCTACCTGCACCCCCTCTGCAAGGAGGTTGGAGCCAGGTGGGAGTTGGTCTTGTCTTCCAGGTAACAATCCTCAAGTTGCACCAGGGGAGATTTGAGGCAGCCCCCTCTCCCCAGCACGGGCAGGAATAAAACACTCAGACAAACGGATTGCAAAAGTGATGAAAGTTTCAATAGAAAGCAGTGAATGTTACAGAGAACCCAAAGCGCAGTGACAAAGATCCCAAAGCAAACCCAGAGCCATCCCATTCCCACCTGAGGGTACACCCACGACCCCCAGGGCTCCTTCTTCCCCCTCCCTCTGCTGGGCTAGTCTCAGCTGGCCAGGCCTGAGACTGCCCATCCCCCCGTGGCCTTGGGCCTAGCCAGGCCCAAAGCCAGCAGACATCTCCCCCAGTTACCGGCTGGCGGAGGAGGAAGGAAAAAAGACAATGCTAGACCCCGCACTGGATCTTATAGTGGTGCAAAGAATCATGGTAGGAGATACACACAATTTCCTGTGTCCATCCCTCTGGGCTGGACTTCTGGACACAGGAAGTGAACACACCAGGGGGGCACCCAGCTCAAACTGCCACAGTTGGACGTGAGGCAGTTTCTTCCCTAAAAGTGTTTTCAAGGCTTGGAACAGGTAGCCCAGGGCAGTGGTGGAGTCCCCATCTCTGGAGGGCTTTTAAAGCCATGTAGAGGGGGTGCTGAGCGGGGACATGGTTTGGTGGTGACCTGGCAGCTGTGGCTTAACTCGGTGCTCTGAAAGGTCTTTCCCAACCACGAGAACTCAGCGATTCTATGATCTCGCCCCGAGGGCTGCGGGTCCTGCGTGGGACACCCAGCACTGCCGGTACACGCAACTGCTTCACCTTTTACCAGTTCACTTATCGCAGTAACGACCACGCCGGGCTGTGGGGCCGGCGGGGCCGAGGCCTCACCTCCCCGCGACTGGCACCGCTGAAGCCGGGCACGGCCTCCCCGTCCCTAGCGCCCCGGCTCTGCCCATTGGCTGCGGCGGGGGGAGTGGCGTCGGCGGCTCGGCGGCCCTGGGACGTTCGGCTGGGCTCGGCGGGGCTGCCATGCTGCTGGGCCTACGCCGGGTTCCGCGCCCGTGGCGGCGGCTGCTGCGCGGCGCCGCGCCCGCCCGCGCCTACCGCGGCGAGGCGGTGGCAGCCGTGGGGTCGCCGCCCGACGCGGCCTCCGCCATCTACCAGGTAGGCCGGGCCGGGCCGGGCCGACCCGGCTTGCTCTCCGCCGGGTGGGCCGCAAGCCGTGGAGAGGGCGAGGCTCCAGCAGGCGAGGGCCGCCCCTCCCTCCCTCCCGGGGCGGTGCGGTGCGGTGCGGTGCGAGGGCGCTGGGGGCGAGACCTGCGGGAGGCGAGGGCTGGCTCGGCCGGGGCAGGGCCTTGCCCGGGGCGCGGATAAGTGGGGGAGAACAGCCCGACTGGTAGCCGCAGCCTGCTGCGGGTCCTCTTCGTCCGGGTTGTTTGGAGGGGCGGCCGCAGGGGCGAGGCTCGGCCGGGGAGCCGAGCCGCGGGGTGGGTGGTGTGGCTGTGGGCCCGAGGCTGCCCTGCCCGACAGCATCCGCGGGAGAGCAGCAAGCAGAGCGGGGAGCGTGGGCTCGGTGTGGAAGCAGAGAGTGGCCGCTGAAGGGCTGCTGGTGTGCCCAGTCGCCGTTGGTGAGCTGCTGTGAATCATCCCGACGTCAGCCCAGCACCGGGCAGGACGCACGGGGCTGCTCCCCACCCCCTCTCGCCCGTGAAGGCCAAGTGCTGCTCGTGGTGTTCGGGCTGAGTGTGCAGGTATCGCACGAAGAAGAACATGAGTTTGTACTGATTGCTCTGCTCTGCTCTGGTGAGATCCCTCCTGGAGCACAGCGTCCCGGTCTGGAGCCTCTGTGCCAGGAAGGATCTGGAGGTGCTGGAAGGTGTCCAGAGAATGGCCACGAGGAGGAGCAGAGGGCTGGAGCTGCTCTGCTGTGAGCACAGACTGAGGGAGTTGGGGCTGTTCAGTGTGGAGAAGAGAAGGCTTCAAGGAGACCTTCTTGTGGCCTTCCAGTATCTGAAGGGGGCTACAAGGAAGCTGGGGAGGGACTTCTGAGGGTATCAGGGAGTGATAGGACTGGGGGGAATGGAGCAAAACTGGAAATGGGTAGATTGAGATGGGATGTTAGGAAGAAGTTGTTCCCCATGAGGGTGGTGAGAGCCTGGCACAGGTTGTCCAGGGAGGTGGTGGAAGCCTCCTGCCTGGAGGTGTTTGCAGCCAGGCTGGAGGTGGCTGTGAGCAACCTGCTGTGGTGTGAGGTGTCCCTGCCCATGGCAGGGGGGTTGGAACTGGATGATCCCTGAGGTCTCTTCCAGCCCTGACAATTCTGTGATTCTTTGATTTTATTTTTTGTAACCTTCCTGAGTTATTTTTAATCAGGATGCCAGCTCTGAGTGTATTTTGCTGTTGAAGAGGTGGTCAATACCATGCTAATAAAGTAGAGGCAGGCAGTGTGTAGGCTGTTTGGAGGTGGTGTCTGGTGATTTCGAAGCTGGAAATTTTGTCACTGTTGCAAATTGATTCCTGAGTTGAAGCAAATGAAACAGTTTTACACTTTTCTCCAGGATCATAGAATTGAAAGGGTTGGAAAGAACCCCAAGGATCACCCAGTTCCAACCCCCCTGCCATGGGCAGGGACACCTCACACTACAGCAAGTTTCTCACAGCCACCTCCAGCCTGGCCTTCAAAACCTCCAGGGATGAGGCTTCCACCACCTCCCTGGGCAACCTGTGCCAGGCTCTCACCACCCTCACCGAGAACAACTTCTTCCTAACATCCAATCTCAATCTACCCATTTCTAGTTCTGCTCCATTCCCCCCAGTCCTGTCCCTGCCTGACACTGTAAAAAGTCCCTCCCCAGCTTCCTTGTAGCCCCCTTCAGGAAGGCCACAATTAGGTCTCCTGGGAGCCTTCTCTTCTCCAGACTGAACAGCTCCAACTCTCTCAGTCTGCCCTCATAGGAGAGGTGCTCCAGCCCTATTGACAGAGAATCACAGAACCATGGAATCATTTAGCTTGGAAAAGATTCTTCAGATCAGTGGTACCCACCACAAACCTAACATCCCCCCAAATCCACAACTAAACCATGCCACATCTACACATCTTTTCAATCCCTCCAGGGGTGGGGAATCCACCATTTCTCTGGGCAGCCTGTTCCAGGGCTTGACAAACATTTTGGGGAATGCTGACTTTTTTCCCAAATACAGTTTAGTTTTGCAAGAATCTAAATTTTGAGACCAGAGCTGGGGGCCCAGAATGTCAGTGAATCTCCTGTATGTGTGTATATCCCAAGCACCAATACAGGCTGCGCAGCATCTGGCTTGAGAGCAGCCCTGAGGAAAAGGACTTGGCAGAAGCTCAACATGAGCCACCAGTGTGCACTTGCAGCCCACAAAGCCAAGCACATCCTGGTCTGCATCAAGAGAAGCATAGCCAGCAGGGCCAGGGAGGTGATTCTCCCCTTCTGCTCCACTCTGGTGAGACCCCACCTGGAGTACTGTGCCCAGTTCTGGAGCCTCTCTTAGAGGAAGGATCTGGAGGTGCTGGAAGGTGTCCAGAGAAGGACCACAAGGATGATCAGAGGGCTGGAGCTGCTCTGCTATGAGGACAGACTGAGGGAGTTGAGGTTGTGCAGGCTGGAGAGGAGAAGGCTCTGAGGAGACCTAATTGTGACCTTCCAGTATCTGAAGTGGGCTACAAGGAAGCTGGGGAGGGACTTTTTACAGTGTCAGGGAGTGATAGGACTGGGGGGAATGGAGCAAAACTAGAAGTGGGGAGATTGAGATGGGATGTGAGGAAGAAGTTGTTCCCCATAAGGGTGGTGAGAGCCTGGCACAGGTTGCCCAGGGAGGTGGTGGAAGCCTCCTGCCTGGAGGTGTTTGCAGCCAGGCTGGAGGTGGCTGTGAGCAACCTGCTGTAGTGTGAGGTGTCCCTGCCCATGGCAGGGGCGTTGGGAGTAGATGATCCTTGAGGTCCCTTCCAGCCCTGACAGTTCTGTGATGCTATGTGTATACACATGCCAACCTTATGCATATATTCCTGTTTTGCATACCAAAATAACCCCAAAGAGTAGTGTTTTAATAAATGTGTTTCCTCAGCCAAGCTGTCACTTAATTCACATTTGCCAGTGTGTACTTTTTCGTCTCTGGAAGCAAGGCTTGTCAAAGTAGCCTACATTGTTAGTGCTTTACTAGAAATAATTTCTGGGGAGTGGTACAAATGCAGGACAGGTTTTGCAGTCATTAAGAGCTGAAGTCTGTGCTGTCAGACCCTTAACCACCTGAAATAGAAGTCATGCAGGGAATAACAGTGCAAACACAAGGAGGTGTAATGAAGGTCTTGCCTTCCTTAGCTGATGTTTGCCTTTCTAGCTGTGGGTTCAGCTGGACAGGCTGGCCTTCATCATGTCAACTGTCTTTCAAACCAGACAGGTAAAAGCATAATTGAGAAATGAGTGAGTAAGTTCTGGAAAATAAAGGAACATTTGTGTGAGGTGGCCAGGGATTAGCTCTTACACCTGCTTTGCTTGTGTAGCAGCAATTGACTTAGCCTTGTGCATTAGCTGTAGGATTAGCCTGTAGGTTTTTAAAGTTACAGAATGGTTTGGATTGGAAGGGATCATAAAAATCATCCAGTTCCAGCCCCCTGGCCATGGGCAGGAACACCTTTTACTAGAGCATGTTGCATGTGGCCTCATCCAATCTGGCTTTGAACAATTCCAGGCTTAGAGCCTCCACAAGTTGTCTAGGCAACCTGTTCCAGTGCCTCACCACCTCCATGGGGAAGAATTTCATCCTAATCACAGAATGGTTTGGCTTGGAAGGGACCTTAAAAGTTCATCTTATCCAACCCCCCAGCAGTCAGCAGGGACATCTACAACTAGAGCCCCAACCAACCTGTCCTGGAGTATCTCTAGGGATGGGGTTTCTTATGTCCCCATATATAAACATCACTTTGGCTGTGGGTGGACCATAAACTGCATTTTGGCCTAATCTAGATCTGTCTGCTTGTAGTTTGAGGCTATTGCTCACCATTTGCCTCTTGAGTGTCCTTTAAAGCTGGTAGAAGCCCTCATATCAACAGTAGAACTTCATAGACCTTAGTGCTGCTGGGGCCAGACACCAGAAAGAGCCTTCATCACTTCACTAGCCTTTTGTGTCATTAATTAATGAAGAGCCCACAGAGACTTGTTAGACCTAGCACTTGTGGATCTGAGAGGAGCTGCTTCTGTGTGCATTCAAAACCTACAGTGAGACTTCAGGGCAATTTTTGGTTTTGGTAATACTTTGTAAGATACAATGACACCATGTTCTGGTTAAAGGCCTGGGGAAAAAAAAGGGTAGAAATTAAGTGAATAAAAGCAACTCAGATATTTGATTGCAGTATTTTGTGTATCTTAGCTAAAGAGTCTTCACAGCTTTCCATGTAGAATAGCTGAAGTAGCTACAGGGAGTTGTTGATTCAGAATCTAATAGAGAAGCTTTGGGTTGTGATTGTTGTGTCCCTTTTCATTTCCTCTGCCATTTTTAGCTGCCTCTTTTTCAGTTGTTGTTGGTTTGGGTTTTGGTTGGTTGGTTGGTTGTGGCTTTTTTGTTTGCTTTGTTTGGGGTTTTGGTTTGTGGTTATGTTTTGTTTGTTGAAGGTGAATTAGACTAGAATAGAATTAACCAGGTTGGAAGAGACTTCAGAGATCATCAAGTCCAACCTGTCACCCAACACCACCTGATCAACTAAACCATGGCGCTAAGTGCCCCATCCAGGCTCCTCTTAAACACCTCCAGTGATGGTGACTCCACCACCTCCCTGGGCAGCACATCCCAATGGCCAGTCTCTCTTTCTGTGAAGAACTTCTTCCTAACATCCAGCCTAAACCTCCCCTGGCACAGCTTGAGACTGTGTCCTCTTGTTCTGGTGCTGGCTGCCCAGGAGAAGAGACCAACCCCCACCTGGCTACAATCTCCCTTCAGGGAGTTGTAGACAGCCATAGGGTCTGCCCTGAGCCTCCTCTTCTGCAGGCTAAGCAACCCCAGCTCCCTCAGCCTCTCCTCACAGGGCTGTTCTCCAACCCCCCACCTCCTCACCCCCCAGCTTTGTTGCCCTTCTCTGGACACCATCCAGCAACTCAATATCTTTCCTAAACTGAGGGGCCCAGAACTGGATGAGTTTGTAGCAGGGGAGCAAACTCCTTAGACAGTCTTCCAGTGCAGCTAACACAGTTTGGATCCAAGGTGCCTGTGTTCTTACTTTCTTCCTGCTTTGCATCTCAGTGCCCTTCAGTGCCTAAGAGCTGAACAAACTTTAACTGCAGCACTTGTTGCTTTTAGAGGAAAAACCTTAATTCAGAGTGCTCAGGTTCAAATGCAGAGTCACCAGGTTGGTTTTTTTTCCTGTCACAGTAGACTCTTAACATCTAGATGAAAATTAGATGAGGCTGTGTGATTTATTTTTTTCTAATGCAGCAGTCATTATGTTCTTTTGTCAAAGATTTCAGGGAGGTAATGTCTGGAAAAAAAAAAAAAAAGAAGCCAAATTAAGCTTGACTAATACCTTTTCATTCCTTAGAAATGATAAAACAACCTGATGTAATGAGCACACAGAGTTTTGGATGATGCTGGTAGCAGTGGTGAGCTCAGTACTGGTTGTTCATATTCAAAACCAAGAGGTTTTGGGTGTTTGTTTGTTTGTTTGTTTTTCCTAAGAGAAATATTGGCAAGGAGACCAAACCTTTTGGCTTTTAAAAGCTTTCTCTTTACACTCTACCTAAACAACAGGGTGCTTAGCAAATTCTGTTGGGTCTGGGCCTTTTCATCTTTCAGGACAAGAGACACAGCAGCACTCAATTGGAATCCACATGATGGGGGTTTTGTTTTTAAATTAGATGAAAACCCACACCAACCTAATGACACCACCACCACAAAACAAAAAGAAGAGAACTTGAGAAATAGCACTTCAGCTCTGAAACTGCTAATTCTGCTTTGGTGCATTAAATTTGGCTCTAATGTTTTTGCAGCCTTAATGCACTTCAGAGTTTTTGTGAGGCACGTTTATGAAATGCTTTGGGGATGCCTTAGGAAAGCCAACACAGAGGTAGAAATTGTTGCTTTAAAGACAGTGCCCAGCCAGTGTTTAGTAAGTGAAAAATGAGATTTGGAAGATAAATAAATCTTGCACTTTCTGGGTTTCTCTGTTGGGAAGTAGTGGTGTCCCTCTTGATTGAGCTGTGCTGTTTTGCTTCCCCTCCTAGGAAAACTATGAGCGAATGAAAGCTCTGGTGACTGAACTCCAAAAGCAAGCAGAAAAAATCAGATTGGGTAAGTATGATGGTCTGGGTTGTAGAGCACTGGTTTAAATTGGTCCAAACCCCAGTTTTATTACAATCATAGAATTGTTACAGCTGGAAGGGATCACAAAGATCAGCCAGTTCCAACGCCCCTGCCATGGGCAGGGACACCTCACACTACAGCAGGTTACTCACAGCCACCTCCAGCCTGGCTGCAAAAACCTCCAGGGAGGAGGCTTCCACCCCCTCCCTGGGCAACCTGTGCCAGGCTCTCACCACCCTCACGGGGAACAACTTCTTCCTCACATCCCATCTCAGTCTCCCCACTTCTAGTTTTGCTCCATTCCCGCCAGTCCTATCACTCCCTGACACTGTAAAAAGTCCCTCCCCAGCTTTCTTGTAGCCCACTTCAGATACTGGAAGGCCACAATTAGGTCTCCTGGGAGCCTTCTCTTCTCCAGACTGAGCAGCCCCAACTCCCTCAGTCTGTCCTCACAGCAGAGCAGTTCCAGCCCTCTTCTCCTCCTTGTGGCCCTTTTCTGGACACCTTCCAGCACCTCCAGATCCTTCCTCTAAGAGAGGCTCCAGAACTGGGCACAGTACTCCAGGTGGGGTCTCACCAGAGCAGAGCAGAGGGGGAGAATCACCTCCCTTTGCCCTACTGGCTATGCTTCTCTTGCTGCAGCCCAGGATGCGATTGGCTTTGTGGGCTGCAAGTGCTCACTGCTGGCTCCTGTTGAGCTTCTCATCCCCCAGCACCCCCCAAGGCCTTTTCTTCAGGGCTGCTCTTAAGCCAGTTGCTGCCCAGCCTGTGTTGGTGCCTTGGGTATTCTTGGTTTGGGGTTTTTCTTTGTCTGTCTCTTTGTTTGTTTGTCTCCCTATAGCTCTATATGTTTATTCATCAGTTTGTTCAAATACAGCAAATTCAGATTGTTCAGCCAGGAGAAGAGAAGCTTCTGAGGAGACCTTCTAGCAGCCTTCCAGTGTTTGAAGGGGGCTACAAGAGAGCTGGAGAGGAACCTTTTACAAAGGCATGGAGTGACAGGACAAGGGATGGTGGCTTCAAACTGGATGGAGCTGGATTTAGATTAGACATTAAGAAGAAATCCTTCCCCACGAGGATGGTGAGACACTGAAACAGATTGCCTAGAGAAGCTGTGGAGGCTGCAGTCCTGGAAAGGTTCAAGATGGGGCCTTGAGCAACATGGTCTGGTAGGAGGTATTCCTGCCCATGGCAGGGAGGGTTGGAATTGGATTGTTTTTAATGTCCTTTCCAACCCAAACCATTCTATTATTCTGTGACACATTCGCTGGATTTTAGTGGTCACACTGGCACTTCAGCTCACCTCTCTAGATCTATTTTTAACATCTTCTGTCATGTGCAAACCTTAAAAGGTTCCAAGCTTACTTGGTTCAGAATTCAGGGTGGTTTTTTTTTTTAAGAAACTCAGGCTAGCTGTGACGAATATCCATAGCATTAGCACCTCCTTGTCTCTCACACCAGAGTGTGTTAACCTTTGTGTGTGTGTGTGTGTCTGTGTGCCAGCTGAATGTCAGAGCAATTTCCTAATGCAGGCAAATCTATAAACTACTGGAAGCAGACATTAATGAAAGCAAGGCTGGTTTAGTCAAAGAGAAAATGAATTCCATTGCCACAGAGGCAGGAAGCGAGGAAGTAGGCAGTGAAAAATGTGTATTTTGAGTCAGTTTTTAATCTGGTAAAGTCTTGGTAATCAATGGAGTGTATGTTTCTAATGGCAATACTTTTTAATGTAGGTAAGATCATTAATAATAGGCTTTTAGTGATACACTTGGCACTTCACCTGATTCCTTTCTTCACCCATTGCTCCCTGCTCTTACAACAAAGTGGTTTGGCAAATGTGCTCCTGCTCAAGTTGCATTGTTGGCCTCCTCACGTGCAAGGAGGGTTTTCACAGACTTGCAGGCAAACAGAAGTAAGCCTGTAACAGTTTAAAAGCCTGAAACACTGTGTTTCATCATCCTGACTTGTAAGACTACCTGAACTAATTACAGTGGAGTATAATTGATGTGGATGGTAAAATGAAAATGGTTTATTAACGCTTAACTGCGCTGCCAGCCGTTGAGCACGCAGCTTTAATTCTCCTCTTCTTGTGTCCATCATGATATTGTTTGTCTCTTTTCTCTGTTCTTCACACAGTGCAGTTTCCTTCACAGCTTTGGAATGGAGGACAGTTAAGATGCTGTGTTTAGTGTTTTTTATAATGTGCTTCATCAGGGGACACTTGATCCCTGCATTTGTTCCTCTAAGGAGAGGCTGACGCAGGGGGGTTGGACTAGGTGATCTTTTGAGGTCCCTTCCAACCCCTAACACACTGTGATTCTGTGAAAACCACAGAAAACCCCATATCCGGTGCACAAAGGGCACTCTCAGCAGGTTTGCTGATGGTACAGAACTGTGAGCAGTGGCTGACACCCCTCAGGCTGTGCTGCCAGTCAGTGAGACCTGGACAGGCTGAGAGCTGGGAGAGAGGAACCTCATGAAGTTCAACCAGGGCAGGGTAGGGTCCTGCACCTGGGGAGGAGTAACTGCCTGCATCAGTAAAGGTGAGGGGTTGACCTGCTGGAAAGCAGCTTTGTGGAGAAGGACCTGGGAGTGCTGGTGGATAACAAGTTCCCCATTGAGCCAGCAATGTGCCCTTGTGGCCAAGAAGGCAAATGGTGGCCTGGGGTGTATTAAGAAAAGTGTGGCCAGCACAGTGAGGGAGGATCTCCTCCCTTCCTATTTTACCCTAGTGAGACCTCATCTGAAGTGTTGTGTCTAGTTCTGGGCTTCCAGGTTCAAGAGAAACAAGGGACTGCTGGTGAGAGTCTAAAGGAGGCTACAGAGATGCTGAAGAGCCTGGAGCATCTTTGTGAGGTGGAAAGGCTGAGAGCCCCTGGGGCTGTTGAGCCTGGAGAAGAGCAACCCCAGAGGGGATCTGAGCAATGCTCAGCAATATCTACAGGCTGGGGCCAGACTCTTTTCAGTGGTGCCCAGTGAAAGGCACACACAAGTGGCAGTGGGCACATACTGGAACCCAGGAGGTTCCATCTGAAACAGGAGTTAAAACTTCTTTGGTGTGAGGGTGCTGGAGCCTGGAAGAGGTTGCTCAGAGAGGTTGTGGAGTTTTCTTCTCTGGAGAGATTCCAAACTCACCAGGACATTGTGATGCTGGGCAAGCTGCTTTGGCCTGTCCTGATAGGGCAGTTGGGTTGGATGATCTCTAGAGGTCCCTTCCCACCTCTACTATTCTGTGATACCAAAAGATTTGGATGACTCCAGGCAGACAATGGCTTGCCCCACATCAGCCAAGCAGGTTATTTTGTTGGAGAAGGCAGTCAGGTTTGTCAAGCAGGATCTCTAACCTTGGTGAGTCCATGTGCTGGCTTTTCCCAACCACCTGCTTCGTCTGACTTGTAATAGCCCCCTGAGAGGATTCATTCCATAACTCTCCCAGGGAGTGAAGTAATACCAGTGGGGCTGTAATTTCTTAGGTGTGGGGGGGTCATGATGGGGGATGTGGAAAACTTGGATGAGAGTGTTGGCTCTGTTGGTGGACATGAGAGGTTATTTCTTAGTAGACTTGAACAGAAAGAATTACAGGATTCAAGCTCAGACCTAGTGAACAGACTGAATCAGGAATAAATTGTGGGCTTTCTGGCATGCCCAGCAGGTAGGAAATGATGGACATAATGATCAAGGAAGGAGATGAGAGAAAGGGCTTGAAAGGTAGGCTTAAAAGCTCTGTTTCAGTGATGCTTAGCTGACAAAGAAGTCTTGAATCCTCATAAGAAATGTTAGCAAAACAGCAGCTTCTTTACTTTGGACAAGGGAGCCCATTGCAGAGTGATGAGGTGGATCAGTGGTCTGTCTGCATAGAGAGACAGTGTTTGTATAAGCTGTGACAGAGAGGCTGAGGTGTGTCAACAAATCTTAAGTATTGAATGACAGAAAGCTCCAGAGAGCAGAATATGATTTAGGATGACCTCAAGTAAAGAGTTGAAATGAAGCAAAGATAAACTTGATATTAGATGCTGTGTGTCTGAGCTCTGCTTACTCTTTTGGAGTGATCTAAAGAAGTGAATCCAGATTGAGTTGAGTCTTTCAAGGTTGGATTCAGCAGAGCTGTTTTGAACCAATTCTGGGGACTAGTATTTCTTTTTCTTTTTTCCCCTTGCTGTTGTGCTTTTGCCTGTGCATTTGTGTTTTCATCCCTTCTGTTCATTGCCTAGCAGTGGGGGAAAGGCTCAGGCAATTGTATTTATTAGAATCTTTACATCAGGACTAACTGTTGAATGGGGAGGAGGGAAAGGAGGGGCAGTTCTGGAGCCCCTATTACAAGAGGGATCTGGAGGTGCTGGAGTGTGTCCAGAGAAGGGCCATGAGGATGAGCAGAGGGCTGGAGCACCTCTCCTATGAGGACAGACTGAAGGAGTTTGGGCTGTTCAGCCTGGAGAAGAGAAGGCTCTGAGGAGACCTCATTGTGGCCTTCCAGTATCTGAAGGGGGCTACAAGAAAGCTGGGGAGGGACTTTTGAGGGTGTCAGGGAGGGATAGGACTAGGGGGAATGGAATGAAGCTGGAGGTGGGGAGATTCAGGCTGGAGGTGAGGAGGAAGTTCTTTACCATGAGAGTGGTGAAGCCCTGGAATGGGTTGTCCAGGGAGGTGGTTGAGGCTCCATCCCTGGAGGTGTTTAAGGCCAGGCTGGATGAGGCTCTGGCCAACCTGATCTAGTGTGAGGTGTCCCTGCCCAAGGCAGGGGGGTGGAACTAGATGATCCTTGTGGTCTCTTCCAACCCTGACTGATTCTGTGGTACTATGAAATGGAGCAGATTCTGGAAAGGATTTTTATCTGCATGCTACATCTGTTTGAAGTGGGAACCATTATGCATTATATTAAGATCCATACTTCAAAAACCTGAGAACTCTGTTTCAGTGCTTTCCTTCTGAGTTTTAAAACAAGTGGTGATTTATCTACCTCTGTCTGTAGTAAACCTTAACAATGTACTGTTGTGTCCCAGGAGGTGGAGAAAAAGCTCGTAAGCTTCATACATCCAGGGGAAAGATGTTGCCCAGAGAGAGGATTGACAGACTCATTGATCCTGGGTAGGTAGTGGGTTTTGGTTTTGTTTCTTCTTTTTTTTTTGTAAAGGAAAAGGTTTTCTTTTGCAGATAAGTACTGACAGAAGATTGTTTTTGTCTTTGGTTTCCATAAATGCTGCCAAATAACACAGCTGAGATCTTACAGAAGTGTTGTGTTTAAAGTACTCATTTCTGGTAAAAAGAACCAAACAAAAAGCCACAAACCAAACAACTAATTTTTGACATGTTAAACTTTTTACTGAGATTCAGTGGCAGATCTAGTCAGTTGCTTTTAAAGGTTGTTTTCCATTTGTCACTATCCAGGTCTCCATTCCTGGAGTTCTCCCAGTTTGCAGGTTACCAGCTGTATGGTGATGAAGAGGTGCCAGCAGGAGGCATTATCACAGGAATTGGACGAGTGTCTGGGTGAGAGATGACGGTGATTGCATTATTGGTGATAGGAAAAGGAAGAGGGTATAATTTTGTTCAGTTTCCTGCACTAAGCTATAAGCATTTCTAGTATCCTGGCCTGTACCAGGAATAGTGTGGCCCCCAGGAAGTCATTCTGCCCTGTACTCAGCACTGCTTAGGCCACACCTTGAGTACTGTGTCCAGCTTTGGGCCCCTCTCAGTTTAAGAGAGATGTTGAGATGCTGAAATGTGTCCAGAGAAGGGCAACAAAGCTGGGGAGGAGTCTGGAGCACAGCCCTGTGAGGAGAGGCTGAGGGAACTGTGGGTGTTTAGCCTGGAGAGGAGGTATCTCAGTGGAGACCTTATTGCTGTCTACCTGAAGGGAGGTTGTAGCCAGGTGGGGGTTGGTCTCTTCTCCCAGGCAGCCAGCACCAGAGCAAGAGGACACAGTCTCAAGCTGTGCCAGGGGAGGTTTAGGCTGAATGTTAGGAAGAAGTTCTTCACAGACAGAGAGATTGCCCATTGGAATGTGCTGCCCAGGTTGGTGCTGGGGTCGATATCCCTGGAGGTGTTTAAGAAGAGACTGGATGAGGCAATTAGTGCCATGGTCTGGTTGATTAGTTAGGGTTGGGTGATGGGTTGGGCTTGATGATCTTGGAGGTCTCTTCCAACCTGATTGATTCTGTGATTTCCTTTCTGACACCCAAAGGAAGTGTTGCCATCTTAATTTGTTCAGTCTTGGCTAAAAGGAAGTCATTGAATTTTTTTAGCCAGTGTCTCCCATATTAAAGGAGAACACACACAGAGTTCCTGGTGTTCAGTGGAGGACATCAATGAGTCAAAAATGCCATTTTCAGAAAGAACAGGACTGCATTCCAGGCTAAGAATTAGTTTTGCTCACCAGAAACACCAATACAGCATCATTATGGGGAGTTAAGGGACTGTGAAGCAGGACACCGTAGTGCTGGGACTTGGAAACATGTACTTGAGGAAAAGCAGGTGAGGAAGGCTCTCCTTGATGTCAGGGCTTAAGGAGGCCCTGGTGAGCTGGAGTTCTTCACCAACAGACATGTCTACTCATGCAAAACACTTCTGTCTCTCAAACCTTTTCTGTTTTTAGGGTGGAATGCTTGATTGTTGCCAACGATGCCACCGTCAAAGCTGGTACCTATTATCCCATCACTGTTAAGAAACATTTACGGGCTCAAGAAATTGCAATGGAAAACCATCTCCCTTGCCTATATTTGGGTAAGTCCCACTGAAGAAATAACAAATAACCTTTGCTGGGGCAGCTCAGGATCTCTAGTTAACACATTCAAGGCCAGGTTGGATGAGAGTCTTGTTGAGAGGCGAGGCCTTGAGCGGCCAAGTCTTGTGGAGAGGCATCCCTGCCCATGATGGGGAGGTTGGAGCAGATGATCTCTAAGGTCCTTTCCAACTTAAGCCATTCTGTGGGTCTATGAAATGTTAAGAGTGGTCTGTCCCAGGTTTGACTAACCAGGTATGTATTTTAGGCACTTTAAAACATCTTATGGAATGGCATGGCATAGAATGGAATGGCATGGCATAGAATGGAATGGCATGGCATAGAATGGAATGGCATGGCATGGAATGGCATGGAATGGCATGGCATAGGATGGAATGGCATGGCATAGAATGGAATGGCATGGCATAGAATGGAATGGCATGGCATAGGATGGAATGGCATGGCATAGGATGGCATGGCATGGAATGGCATGGCATGGCATGGAATGGCATGGCATGGCATGGCATGGCATGGCATAGAATGGCATGGCATGGAATGGCATGGAATGGCATAGAATGGAATGGAATAGAAAAAAACAAGTTGGAAAAGACCTTTGAGATCATCAAGTCCAACCTGTCACCCAACGCCATCTAATCAACTAAACCATGGCACCAAGTGCCTCATCCAGGCTCTTCCTAAACACCTCCAGGGATGGTGACTCCACCACCTCCCTGGGCAGCACATCCCAATGGCCAGTCTCTCTTTCTGGGAAGAACTTCTTCCTAACATCCAGCCTAAACCTCCCCTGGCACAGCATGAGACTGTGTCCTCTTGTTCTGGTGCTGGTTGCCTGGGAGAAGAGACCAACCCCCACCTGGCTACAACCTCCTTTCAGGTAGTTGTAGAGAGCAATAGGTCTCCCCTGAGCCTCCTCTCCTCCAGGCTAAGCAACCCCAGCTCCCTCAGCCTCTGCTCATAGAGTTTGTGCTCCAGACCCCACCCCCCCCCCAGCTTTGTTGCCCTTCTCTGGACACCTTCCAGCAACTGTGTTTTCATCAATAGTGTGGCAAGTAGTAACCACAGCTTGTCAGCACTGTCTTCTGCCCTGCTGTGCAGCTGGATTCATAAAATACAGATACAACTCTGCCACTGTAGCACTTCTTTCTTAACTCCTTTCTCTTCTGTCACGCTTGAGCAGTCTGTCCTGTAGCCTCATCCAGTCTCTATTCAAATTGCAGTTTCATAGGGAGAAGCTTCTTTGGTCTTTTGATGGAGCATGTAGCTGTATGAGATGGCATACCCAAGAAACAAAATCTCAGTGTCAGAAGTGTCAGGTACAATTTTGATCAAGGGATTTTTTACAGTTTGGGATGAATTTCACTGGGGCAGACCTGTCAAGGTGCTTTAGTTTGCATTTTTAGCTCAGTCTGTTAGGTCAGCGTTCAGCCAAACCTTAATGCAAGCTTTGCTTCTGTATGCTGTTATTAAATGTTAAGATCAGAATGCCTGATGTCTTTAGAGCATTACAGGTAGTATTTTCTTAGCCTGGTTTAGCAGTAGCTTTCTGCCAGTGTTTCTCTTTCAGCCTCAACTCCCAATCCAATAACTTTCGAACCCCTCAGCCAATCTCAGACAAATGTGACAGAGAGACTGAAGCCAGTTTGTATTCCTGTGAATTGTTTAAGTCAGTATCAGAGGGTAAGGACCCTTCTGCTGTCTGCAGTTAAAAAATAGGGTGGGTTGGTCCTTCTCTGCTCTCCTTGGCTTAGCAGCTTACACAGCAGCAGAGAGGCATTAGTTATTGTGCCAGGTGGGACGCTTGTACTAGTGAGGTAGCCAACATAATTGTGAGTCCTGGCTAGCATAAGCATTTGTAATTTCTTGCCCTGCTGACAGGCCAAACATGCTTAGAATACCAAGAGAAGTATTAGGAGAAATGTGAACTCAAAAGTGTTGGTGAGGTAGGCACAGGAGCAGTGTGAGCGGGGACTTTGTGGGATTGCTGTACTGCAGTAGAGTCTCAGAGGCAAAGTGGGGCATAAATTTTATCTCAGTCATTAAAAAAACCCCAACAAACCAAAAGAAACTCGTCTTTGCTGTGTGCTAAACAACTGTGGGATTATTTTTTTTTCCCCTTTGGTCTGGGTTTTCAGCAAATTCTCTCTGGTCACACAACTTGTTTTTTACTGAGTTATCAGTGAGTGATTATATTTAATTCTACTGTTTTAAGTTCTTATGGAATGAGGAACTTGAAATCAAGTGTTTTTTGTTGTGGTTTTTTTTTTCAAGCTGGGGGCAGGTGTTGATCTGTTAGAGGGTAGAAAGGCTCTGCAGAGGGACCTTGACAAGCTGGACAGATGAGAAGAGTCCAAGGGCATGAGATTTAACACATCCAAGTTCTGGGTTCTACACATTGCCCACAACAACCCCATGCAGTGCTACAGGCTGGGGTCAGAGTGGCTGGAGAGCAGCCAGGCAGAAAGGCTGGGGGCAGTGGTTGATAGTAGGCTGAACATGAGCCTGCAGTAAGCCCAGGTAGCCAAGAAGGCCAGTGGCATCCTGGCCTGTACAAGGAACAGTGTGGCCAGCAGGAGTAGGGAGGTCATTGTGCCCTGTACTCAGCACTGGCTAGGCCACACCTTGAGTCCTGTGTCCAGTTCTGGGTCCCTCAGTTTAGGAAAGATGTTGGCTTACTGGAACATGTCCAGAGAAGGGCAACAAAGCTGGGGAGGGGTCTGGAGCACAGCCCTGTGAGGAGAGGCTGACGGAGTTGGGGTTGTTTAGCCTGGAGAAGAGGAGGCTCTGGGGAGACCTTATTTCTGTTACCAGAACAAGAGGACACAGTCTCAAGCTGCACCAGGGGAGGTTTAGGCTGGATGTTAGGAAGAAATTCTTCATAGAGGGAGTGATTGGCCTTTGGAATGTGCTGTCCAGGGAGGTGGTGGAATCACCATCACTGGAGGTGTTTAGGAAGAGACTTGATAGGGTGCTTGGTTGCATGGTTTAGTTGATTAGGTGGTACTGGGTGATGGGTTGGATGTGATGGTCTCGAAGGTCTCTTCCAACCTGGTCTACTTCTGTTCTGTTCTGTTCTAATCTATTCTGTTCTGTTCTGTTCTATTCTATTCTATTCTACTCTATTCTATGCTATTCTCTTCTATTCCACCTCTAAGATGTGTAGTCCCTGTATACTACTTGCCACTCAGACTTTTACCTGGTGAGTTCTACTTTACCTGTTCAGTTGTTATACTCAAGAGACACTTCTTTGTAGTCAGTCAGCACTCTGCTGGCCACGTGGTTTTCATGCCACCTGCACTGCTTTTTTTCCCTCAGTGGTAGCTGCCTAGGAGTTAATTCTGATGCAGACACACAGTACCATTTGTTACTGAGTCTGTCATCAATGTGGGCATTTTCTTTTGTGTTCACAGATGACGTATTTCACAGCACTGGTGTGTTGATTAGGCTGGAGTTTGTCTATTTGGTGAAGTTGGTGCTGGTTAGGGAGAGCAGTTCTGCAAGGTTAGGGGAAAGAATCAAACCCCTGTTTGATGGTACAGCTGAATGCAGAGCATTACTGGCTGCCCTTCTGCAGCTTGAGACCATGAATTTGCACTGTTGCTTGTGGGTGAATGTTAATTACCAGGAACCAGAGTTCTCACAGACACTTGGCCTCTCTCTGTGCATTCCTTTCCAGTCTTCTCTCCTTTGGAGTCTTATGCCATGATGCATTTTCATTATTTGAGAGTGGAAAGGTAGCTGCAGCTGGAGACCTCTTAGCTGGAGGGCACATTATGGTTTGAAGGTTCCTAAGGATAGTTTAAGGTCTTTGGTAATCAAGATATGAAAGTGCACGTGCTGCACCTCTTGGTGCTTAGTCTCACCCTGTTCTGGAACTTGTGACAGAGTTATAATGGAATAATTGAGTTAAAATTGTACATTCAAAGTATTAGTATTATGAGTTTAGAAGTTTGTGTAGGGAGGCACAGTTGCATTTCTGAGCTGATCTGAATTTAGTTCCCATTAGAACGATTGGGATGGAAGTTAGCTGGAAAGGGGAGATGTCACTATTTTTCTTTCTTATTTCAAGAAGAATATCCTAACTGTCCTAATATCCTCACTGGAGGTGTTCAGGAGGAGACTTGATAGGGTGCTTGGTTGCATGGTTTAGTTGATTAGGGGGTATTGGATGATAGGTTGGACGCGATGATCTTGAAGGTCTCTTCCAACCTGGTCTGGTCTGGTCTGGTCTGGTCTATTCTATTCTATTCTATTCTATTCTATTCTATTCTATTCTATTCTATGTATCACAGTGTCACTAAGGTTGGAAGAGACCTCAAAGATCGAGTCCAACCTGTCACCACAGACCTCATGACTAAACCATGGCACCAAGTGCCACATCCAGTCCTCTCTTGACCACCTCCAGGGATGGTGACTCCACTACCTCCCTGGGCAGCACATTCCAATGACAAATGACTCTCTCTGTGAAGAACTTTCTCCTCACCCTCCAGCCTAAACTTCCTCTGGTACAGCTTGAGACTGTGTCCTCTTGTTCTGGTGCTGGTTGCTTAAGAGAAGAGACCAACTCCCTCCTGGCTACAACCTCCCTTCAGGTAGTTGTAGAGAGCAATGAGGTCTCCCCTGAGCCTCCTCTTCTCCAGGCTAAACAATCCCAACTCCCTCAGCCTCTCCTCACAGGGCTGTGCTCAAGGCCTTTCCCCAGCCTTGTTACCCTTCTCTGGACAAGCTCAAGTGTCTCGATGTCCTTCTTAAACTGAGGGGCCCAGAACTGGACACAGGACTCAAGGTGTGGCCTAACCAATGCAGAGCACAGGGCACAATGACCTCCCTGCTCCTGCTGGCCACACTATTCCTAATGCAGGCCAGGATGCCCTTGGCCTTCTTGGCCACCTGGGCACACTGCTGGCTCATGTTTAGCTGGCTGTCAATCAACACCCTCAGGTCCCTCTCTGGCAGCTCTCCAGCCACTCCAACCCCAGCCTGTAGCTCTGCATGGGTTGTTGTGGCCAAAGTGCAGCACCCAGCACTTGGACTTGTTGAATGCCTATTCTATTCTATTGCACCTAAATTCATGGAAATACATGTATTGTTAGTGATAGTAAATGTTGTCTGTTGTAAGTAACATGCAGCAGCTTCAATAGTGGTCATGTTAATGAGTTCCCATTCACTCCAGTTGATTCAGGAGGAGCAAATTTGCCTCGACAGGCAGAAGTGTTTCCAGACAGAGATCATTTTGGTCGTATTTTCTACAACCAAGCAGTCATGTCTTCACAAGGAATACCACAGGTAATTTGCTTTTGTCTAGGAATTAAATGTACTAATTAGTTTTTATGCTTGCTGACTTTTATCTGCTTTTCAAAGCTTGCATATGACCCTGCCTTGTTTTTGACAGTGCTGTGTTGTGCTGACCTGCTGGCCCAGCCTGGGGATTGGAGGCACTGTAAACACAGGAGTTGTCCACAAAGAAGTCATCATAGTTCAGGAGAAGCTGTCTCCTTTCTTGGCCTTAGTGTTAATGGCATGACCTGCCTTCTCCTGTGTTGGAGTGGGAGAATAAAGGACTTGACAGCAGGGTGCCTATGACCATATGAGGAAGCACTTAGGAAATCTCATGGAACAGTTCTGTGTCTGAACGTTCTGTTCATTGCTCCTTTGATGATAGCTGGTAAATGAGACCTGGTTTCCACTAGCAGGGCATGTGCATATTTATATCCCCATTTTATACAGTGATGTGCTGTGTGGTGAGACTGCCCTTACAGTGAAGTTGTGCTCTAATGTATTAATGAGGCACAAAATTACTGTTAGTCACAGTGCCTGCATTTAGAAGTGAGTTTGTGTCATGGGTGTTCCAGGAGGGTGCTGGGGTCGGGTTTTTGACGCAGCTGGTGTGCTAGGGGAGGTGCACTTCTGCATCTGTTAATTCCTGGAGAATGTAGAACTGTCTGAGGAGGTGACTGCTGATAGCAGCCTTGGCTGCAGGGAAAGTGGAGGGGTGGTGTCTAAGGTCTTGGTGGAGGTGAGGAGGGCAGGTAGATGGATAAAGAACCTGGACTTCAGGAGGGTGGGCTTGGGCTCGTTAAGGGAAGTATCAGCAGGGACCTGAAAGAAGCTTCCAGGGAGGATGAAGAAGCCTGTGGTCTTGAAGATACAGAATAGAATAGAATAGAATTGAATTGAATTGAATTGAATTGAATTGAATTGAACAGGTTGGAAAAGACCTTTGAGATCATTGAGTCCAACCTATCACCCAACACCATCTGATCAACTAAACCATGGCACTAAGCACCCCATCCAGTCTCCTCCTAAGCACCTCCAGTGATGGTGACTCCACCACCTCCCTGGGCAGCATATTCCAATGGCCAATCTCTCTTTCTGGGAAGAACTTCTTCCTAACATCTGGCCTAAATCTTTCCTGGCACAGCTTGAGATTGTGTCCTCTTGTTCTGGTTCTGGTTACCTGGGAGAAGAGACCAACCCCCACCTGGCTACAACCTCTCTTCAGGTAGTATCATCTTCTCCAAATCAAAGAGTGCTCCAGGAAGGTAGACAGCCAGGTTGTTCCTAGAGAGTAGCTGTCTAGTCAGTCAACTTGCAGCCTCTTCATATGGTCGTGTAGCCCACTCATATGCCTGCCTCATAATCTCTTTTGCAGGCTAAAGAATTCAATCTTAGCTGTTCTTCCTACAGAAACTGCTCCATACCTTTGTGGTCCAATTTTATCTTTCCCAGGTCTCCTTGTACCATTTTTGAGATGAAGGTAGGGTTTTTTGAGCCAGGCTGCACTACTTGGTATGTCAGCTAATACATACACCTATATATAGATCTACATAATAGCACAGTGATATGTAGCATTCTCCTTCCTATTCCTTTGCCAGTAGTTGCTAGCATCTTAGATTACTGATCAGTGAGATGGTGTTTTCACTGAATTATGTTAATTTCAAGAACCTGCTCTTAGGTGTAGCTGTCAGTTCAGTGTCTACCACTTTGTATTGGCTGAGTGAAAGAAGGTGAAGGAATTTTTCAGGACATTCCACCTGAAAAGAAAAATAGTTTTAAGGTATTAGGCTTAGATGTTGGAACCTCAAGCAGAGTAAATGTTTGCCTAACTTGCTGTTTCATCTGAGTACTGTCATGGAAACACCATCCTATTGTTTCAACATACTGGGCTGTTAAACTCCTCATTTATGTAAAGTGGAAATGGGACTTTTGAACCCATCAGCCAATCTCAGACAAATGTGACAGAGATTGAAGCCAGTGTGTATCCCTGTGAATTGTTTAAGTCAGTATCAGAGGTTAATACATAGAATACATAGAATAAACCAGGTTGGAAGAGACCTTCAAGATCACTGCGTCCAACCCATCAACCAATCCAACACCACCCAAACAACTAACCCACGGCACCAAGCACCCCATCAAGTCTCCTCCTGAAAACCTCCAGTGATGGCGACTCCACCACCTCCCCAGGCAGCCCATTCCAATGTGCAATCACTCTTTCTGTATAGAACTTTTTCCTAACATCCAGCCTGAACCTCCCCTGGCGCAGCCTGAGACTGTGACCTCTTGTTCTGGTACTGGCTGCCTGGGAGAAGGACCCTTCTGCTGTCTGCAGTTAAAAAATAGGGTGGCTTGGTCCTTGTCTGCTCTCCTTGGCTCTTCTTACCAGCATCTGTCATTGAGAGGCATAGTTAGGCTGGACCCACTTCAATTTGTTCCCTGTGAGAAGCTGTGCTTGTTTGTATCTCCTAGTCCAAAAGGAGGAGGTAGAAGCTAATACTTCCCCTTCAGTGTGAAGCAGATGCACCAGTCAGGAGTACAGTATCTGACTCCTCTTTTTACATGGCAAAGACTGGCTTTTCATGATTCCTGATGAAAGAAATTTTAAGTTACCTTGGTAGCTTTTTTTGGTATGTTTTGGAAGCAAATCTTCAACCATCTTTTCTTCTACCAAGGAATCCTGAAATCCATTGCCTCTGTGGAAATACAAGGCTGAAATTCCAGCAACACATGTAAATCTCTTTAAAAAGTCTAACATAGTTTAGCTTTTGCAGTTCTTTCCTTTCCAGCAATAGGAGTGGAGCAGTTGTAGTTATTAGCTAGGTCTCCAGAGGGAAGAGCACTCTCAGAACAAAAATATTTAGGAAGGAAGACTATTTACAAGCTGGCCATCTTGAGGAGTCACTTTTAAGTCTAGGTTTTCCTTCAGATGTGTATGTGTGAATAAAATAGGTGCCAAGAAGGGCAGCTTGTCAGAGGAGGCCGTCACAGAAGTGTGTTGCTGGATTATCTTTTTAAGACAGGTTTTGAGTCAACCTTATTGTTGCTAGAAAATCCAACCATCTGGCCTGAAAGCAGTGATTTTTTAGGTGCTGTGTCAAAAGACTACCTAGACCCAGTTTGCAAAGCTGAAATGAACTGGTGTTAGGCAGGAGCTTTCTAGAAATGCCCAGGCCTAAAATCACGCTGGTGTTTGTGGTGGCTTGAAATGTCCCCACCCACCCAACATTAACTCTGTCAGACCAGCTCAGTTGGAAGCACATGAAAGCTGTTTACATTTTGCTACTTTTCTGCTCAGGATCTGTGGCTAAAATTTTTGAAGGCATAGCCCAAAACTCCCACAGTGTTTTCCTCAATACGTTTGAACAACTTTGAGGTGGTTTTTAAAGTTCTGTATCTAGCTAAATTTGTTGTATTAGGTGATGGGGTTTTGGTTGTATTTAGTATCACAGTCTCACAGTATAACCAAGGTTGGAAGAGACCCCAAGGATCATCAAGTCCAACCTGTCCCAACAGACCTCACAACTAGACCATGGCACCAAGTGCCACATCCAGTCTCCCCTTGAACACCTCTAGGGATGGTGACTCCACCACCTCCCTGGGCAGCACATCCCAATGATGAACGACTCGCTCAGTGAAGAACTTTTTCCTCACCTCGAGTCTAAACCTCCCCTGGCACAGCTTGAGACTGTGTCCTCTTGTTCTGGTGCTGGTTGCCTGGGAGAAGAGACCAACCCCCTCCTGTCTACAACCACCTTTCAGGTAGTTGTAGAGGGCAATGAGGTCAACCCTGATTCTTCTCTTCTTCAGGCTAAACAACCCCAGCTCCCTCAGCCTCTCCTCACAGGGCTGTGCTCAAGGCCTCTCCCCAGCCTTGTTGCCCTTCTCTGGACACCTTCAAGTGTCTCGATGTCCTTCTTAAACTGAGGGGCCCAGAACTGGACTCAGGACTCAAGGTGTGGCCTAACCAATGCAGAGTACAGGGGCAGAATGACCTCCCTGCTCCTGCTGGCCACACTATTCCTAATACAGGCCAGGATGCCATTGACCCTCTTGGCCACCTGGGCACACTGCTGGCTCATGTTTAGGTGGGTGTCAATCATCACCCCCAGGTCCCTCTCTGTTTGGCAGTGTTGGCTGTGCTGTGCTCCTATACAATAAAAACTGAGTGCACTTTGATTAAAACACATTCCTGTTTGGTGTGACACTGGAAGTTTAATTCTCTTGTTGTGACACTGATGACAGTTTATCTTGTGGAAGACTGAAACACTTCCTTCATTTGAAGGAAGGCTGTATTTTGTTTGGGTGGCACTTCCAGCTTTCATTTCACTCCTAACATTTATAAACCTGATGTTTGATTTTGTGCTAACAGGCTGTGGTAGCTGGGATCATCTTCCCTGACAGAGACAACCTTTCACTGGGGAGTGGTGTCAGGAAATCATGTTCCCTTTTATGGCCATTCTGACATGAATGCCTGGATGCTATTAGTTTTCTACCTGCTGTTCTTTCTTTGGGCCTGCCTGAAGGTCTGTTTCACACAGCCCTTCTCAATTTTGCCCTTAAAATGCTTGCTTTTTTGGTTTGTTGTGGTGTTTGGTGGTGGTGCTTGGTGGTGTTTGGTGTTGCGTGGTGGTGGTGTTGATTAGTGGTGTTTGGTGGTGGTGGTGTTGGGTGGTGGTGTTGATTGGTGTTGTGTGGTGGTGGTGGTGTTGTGTGGTGGTGTTGATTGGTGGTGTTTGGTGGTGTTGTGTGGTGGTGTGTGTTGTGTGGTGGTGTTGTGTGGTGGTGTTGATTAGTGGTGTTTGGTGGTGTTGTGTGGTGGTGTTGATTGGTGGTGTGTGGTGGTGGTGTTGTGTGGTGGTGTTGATTAGTGGTGTTTGGTGGTGGTGTTGCATGGTGGTGTTGTGTGGTATTTGGTGTTGGTGGTGTGCGGTGGTGGTGTGCAGTGGTGTTTGGTGTTGATTGGTGGTGTGTGGTGGTGTTGATTGGTGTTGCATGGTGGTGTTGATTGGTGGTGTTTGGTGTTGCGTGTGTTTGGTGTTGCGTGGTGTTGAGTGGTGGTGTTTGGTGTTGAGTGGTGGTGTTTGGTGTTGGTGTTGATTGGTGTTAGGTGTTGATTGGTGGTGTTTGGTGTTGGTGGTGTTGCATGGTGGTGTTGATTGGTGGTGTTTGGTGTTGATTGGTGTTTGGTGTTGGTGGTGTTGATTGGTGGTGTTTGGTGTTGCGTGGTGTTTGGTGTTGGTGTTGATTGGTGGTGTTGATTGGTGGTGTTTGGTGTTGATTGGTGTTTGGTGTTGGTGGTGTTGCATGGTGGTGTTGATTGGTGGTGTTTGGTGTTGATTGGTGTTTGGTGTTGGTGGTGTTGATTGGTGGTGTTTGGTGTTGATTGGTGTTTGGTGTTGGTGGTGTTGATTGGTGGTGTTTGGTGTTGCGTGGTGTTGATTGGTGGTGTTGATTGGTGGTGTTTGGTGTTGATTGGTGTTTGGTGTTGGTGTTGATTGGTGGTGTTTGGTGTTGATTGGTGTTTGGTGGTGTTTGGTGTTGGTGGTGTTGATTGGTGGTGTTTGGTGTTGCGTGGTGTTTGGTGTTGGTGTTGATTGGTGGTGTTGATTGGTGGTGTTTGGTGTTGATTGGTGTTTGGTGTTGGTGGTGTTGATTGGTGGTGTTTGGTGTTGCGTGGTGTTTGGTGTTGGTGTTGATTGGTGGTGTTTGGTGTTGATTGGTGTTTGGTGGTGTTTGGTGTTGGTGGTGTTGATTGGTGGTGTTTGATGTTGATTGGTGTTGTTTGGTGGTGTGTGGTGTTGGTGGTGTGTGGTGTTGGTTGGTGTGTGGTGGTGTTGCGTGGTGTTTGGTGGTGTTTGCTGTTGTGTGGTGGTGTTGCATGGTGGTATTCCTTGGTGGTGTTTGGTGTTGGTGGTGCTGCATGGTGGTGGTGCTGTGTGGAGGTGCTTTATGGTGGTGTGTGGTGGTGCTTTGTGTTGTGTTATTTTCTTGGTTGATTGGCTTGGGGTTTTTTGCTGGTTATTTTTTGGTTGCTTTTTTGGCTGGTTTGGTTTTTTTTGTTCAGTGTTGGTTTTTTTCCATATAATTTCTTGGGCTTGTTTCTCTTTTGTTTTATTTTTGCCTCTAATGCTTTTAATTTCCCCCTCCACTTTTACCAGTGACTAATTTATTACACTCCTACTACAGCTTTGAATTGCACTGATGTCTGTGTGGCTGTGAATCAGAACTCTATGATTAGCTTCTCATTAGCTGCTTCTCACACTCCTGTGCTGCATGGATGCAACGGGGAGCTGCTCAGTGGGTATGAAATACTGTACATGCACTTAGAGCTGATTGAACTCTTAAGTCATTTCCTATGCAGCAGTTCATGGAATAGAGTCAGGAAGTGGCACATTAGCTGGAAAGTTGAGGTTGTGCTATTTAACAGGTAGATTTGGTGGGGTTTTTTCCACCCCCCCAATTTATGTCTTGAGAAAAACCCAAAAGTTTATAGGCAGGTCCCTTTTTCAGCATGCTGAAATTGAGAGTAGGAAAAAAAAGACATAAATCCTGGGTGGGGGGAGGGATTAAGTGACCTTTTCTCCCAAGTTTCTCCTATTTTTGGAGGCTTATGTTACCTTTGCCTTTCATCAAGTGCACAACAGGAATCCTGCAGATTAATCATGTGACTCAACATAGTGTCAGATACTGCAACCCATTTGCTGAAGGAGCTGTTTGATTTGGTGACAGCTTGATGTGGCTCACCTGCTCCTGCTTTAGGTGTAGGTAGTGCAGTTTGGAGGTTCTATGTGCTCTTTTAAGAGCAAGCATTAACCTGTGCCACCGAGCACAGAACAATGCTTGATGAAATGTACTTCAGAAACACTTCCAAAGTCAGTCAGCACAAAAGAACATTACTTTGTGTTGGGTGTATGTTGTGGGTTTGGTTTTGGTGTGGGGGTTGGTCTTTTTCTGGTTGTTGTGAACCAGTGTTAAAATTACACAACTGCTTTCTTACTGTCTGCTTTTTCCATGTGAATATTCCATTCCTTCTGCTTTGCAAGGTGTTTTAAAAGGATCTTTGGAGGAGCTCTCCTGTAGGAGAAGTCAAGTGAGAAGCTTCGGTTTCCTGGTCTTATACTGCTGCAGTATTCATCACATCTGAGGGCCTGTCAGCTCTGTGAAAAGTGCCACCAAAATATTACTAGTAGGAAGTTTTCATTGGGTAGATGTTCATCTCAAGATCAGGCAAAAGGATGAAGCAGAAGTTAACAAGCTTTAGGATGAGTAATGGGGTATTTTCTTGCCTTTTTGCTGCCATAAAAGGTAATAAAAACCTTCCTACAAGTATATTCACAGCAAAAGGAGGATTAGGAAGAGTCTTCATCCTCTTAAATGCAGGGGAAACATAGTGACCAAGGATGAGGAAAAGGCTGAAGGACTTAATGCCTTCTTTGCCTCACTCTTTAGCAGCAACACCACTTGTTCTCTGAGTGCCCAGACCCTTGAGCTGGCAGACAGAAACCTGAATGAAGCCCCTATAATGCAAGAAGAAAGCTGCTATACCACTTAGACACACACAAGTCAGTGACATCCACCCAAGGATACTGAGGGAGCTGCTGGAAGTGCTCACCAAGCCACTGTCCATTGTTTACCATCAGTGCTGGTTAAATGGGGAGGTCCCAGCTGACTGGAAGCTAGCAAATGGTGACAACCCAACTATAAAAATAGGCCAGAAGGAATCAGGACCTACAGGCCTGTCAGCCTGCTCTCGGTGGTGGGGAAAGGCTGTGGAACAGGTTAACATTCTGGGTGCCATCATGAGGCAGGTACAGGAAAATCAGGTGATGAAGCCCATTTGGCATGGGTTTATGAAAGGCAGGTCCTATTTAAATAACTTCATCTTCTGTGATAAGGTGTCCCACCTAGTGGATAAGGGAAGGCTGTGGCTATTGTCTGCCTTGAGTTTAGTAAAGCTTTTGACACTGTTCCCCATAGAATCTTCCTGGAGAATCTGGCTGGTCATGGCTTGGTTGGGTGGACTCTTCTCTGGTTTAAGAATTGGCTGCAGGACCAGGCCCAGAAAGTGGTGGAGAAGAGAGTTAAATCCAGTGGGTAGCTGATCACCAGTGGTGTTCTCCAGGGCTCAGTGCTGGAGCCAGTTCTCTTTAACATCTTTATCAGTGGTATAGAGGAGTGGATCAAGGTAGGTAGGAGGTTTGCAGACAACGAGATTGGGTGTCAGTGTTGATCTTCTTGAGGGTAGAGAGGATCTTCAGAGAAAATTGTACAGGCAGTGGGATGAGGTTCAACAAGGCCAAGTACTGGCTCCTGCACTTGGGTCACAACAACCCCAGGCTTGGAGCAGAATAGCTGGAAAGCTGCCCAGCAAAGAAAGAGCTGGTTGACAGCCAGCTGAGGGTGAGCCAATGTGTGACCAGGTGGCCAAGAAGGCAAACAGCATCCTAGCTTCAATCAGCAATAGTGTGGCCAGCAGGACTAAGGCAGTAATTTCTTTTTCTCCCCCTTGTACTAAGTACTGGTGAGGTGAACATCTCAAATGCTGAGTTCAGTTTTCTGCCCTTCACATTGAGATGCTGGACATTGAGATGCTAGAGTGTGTTCAGAGAAGAGCAACAAAGGTGGTGAAGGGTCTAGAGCACAAGTTGCATGAGGAGCAGCTGTGGGAACTAGGATTGTTCAGCTTGGAGAAAAGGAGGGTGAGGAGAGAGCTTCTGGCTCTCTACAACTCCCTGAAAGGAGGTTGGAGCAGAGTGGGGTTTGGTCACTTCTCCCACGTGATAGGACAAGAGGAGACGGCCTCAAGTTCTGCCAGGAGAGGTTTAGGCTGGACAGAAAGAACTTCCCCAAAAGAGTTGTCAGGCTCTTGAACAGGCTGCCAGGGCAGCGGTGGAATCCCCATCCCTGGCAGGATTTCAGATCTGCTTAGCTGTGGTGCTGAGGGACATGGTTTAGTGGTGACCTGGCAGTGCTGCATTCATGGTTGGACCTGATGGTCTTAAAGTTAGTCTCTTCCAACCAAAATGATTGTGTGACAGGAAACATGCCTTGAAGGGTCAGAGTTAATTAGTGGATCCACTGGAGAACTGAAGTAGCATACTGGTAGATGGGAAGAGTTTTTTCCAAAGGATGTTAACATTGGTGAAATCCCAATAAGCAACAACTGAAGGTCTAACAAGCATAAATAGCAGGAGCAACCTGTAGGTTTCAACCATTTACCATTCATCAGGTCAAGACAAATTGCAAGTGTGCATCTCTTCAAATGTTTCATGTGCATAGCCTGTGGTACTTCACTTAGGAATTTTCATGCAGGATGGTATGAGGGTGGTAGTTCAAGAGACACCTGGGGCTGTTTAGTCTGGAGAGTAGAAAGCCTAGAGGGGATCTGATCAATGTCTATCAATATCTGAGGGGTGGCTCTCAGGATGAAGGTGCTAGGCTCTGCATGGTGGTGCCCAGTGATAGGACAAGGAACAGTGGGTACAAGCTGGAACACAGGCAGTTCCTTCTCAGCATGAGGAGAAACTTCATTGTGATGAGAGTGACAGAGCACTGGAGCAGGCTGCCGAGAGAGGTTGTGCAGTCTCCTTCTCTGGAGGCTTTCAGAACCTGCCTGAATGCTTTCCTGTGTGACCTGCCCTAGGTGATCCTGCTTTGGTGGCAGGGTTGGATTTGGTGATTTCTAGAAGTCCCTTCCAACCCCTGACATTCTGTGACAGTGTGAGAAGCTAAAACATTTCCTGTGCCAGGCAAAAATAATCCTGCATTGCTGTCCCAGAACCTGCATTAAAATCATTACAGTAGGTCACTGTGCCACGTGCATTTGCTGTTTGTAAGGACTGGACAATCCATTCACCTGTGTTTTATTGTTTTCCCAACAGATAGCAGTAGTGATGGGGTCCTGTACAGCAGGAGGAGCATACGTGCCTGCAATGGCTGATGAAAGCATTATTGTTGGCAAACAGGGAACAATATTCTTGGGAGGACCACCACTGGTAAGGATAAAAAGGTTTGGTACTACAGCCCCCTTAAAACTTACGCTGCAGTTGTGTATCTTTTGAGGCCTTTCTTGGTGAGGTATTTCCAGTCATCACGGAACTGGAACTGAATCACAGAATCACCAAGGTTGGAAGAGACCTCAAAGATCATTGAGTCCAACCTGTCACCACAGACCTCATGACTAAACCATGGCACCAAGTGCCACATCCAGTCCCCTCTTGAGCACCTCCAGGGATGGGGACTCCACCACCTCCCTGGGCAGCACATTTCAATGACAAATGACTCTCTATGAAGAACTTTCTCCTCACCTCCAGCCTAAACTTCCCCTGGCACAGCTTGAGACTGTGTCCTCTTGTTCTGGTGCTGGTTGCCTGGGAGAAGAGACCAGCTCCCTCCTGGCTACAACCTCCCTTCAGGTAGTTATAGACAGCAAGAAGGTCTCCCCTGTGCCTCCTCTTCTCCAGGCTAAGCAACCCCAGCTCCCTCAGCCTCTCCTCACAGGGCTGTGCTCAAGGCCTCTCCCCAGCCTTGTTGCCCTTCTCTGGACACCTTCAAGTGTCTCAATGTCCTTCTTAAATTGAGGGGCCCAGAACTGGACACAGGACTCAAGGTGTGGCCTAACCAGTGCTGAGTCCAGGGGCACAATGACTTCCCTGCTCCTGCTGGCCACACTATTCTTGATGCAGACCAGGATGCCATTGGCCCTCTTGGCCACCTGGGCACACTACTGGCTCCTGTTTAGGCGGCTGTCAATCAGCACCCCCAGGTCCCTCTCTGTTTGGCAGCTCTCCAGCCACTCTGACCCCAGCCTGTAGCACTGCATGGGGTTGCTGTGGCCAAAGTGCAGCACCTGGAACTTGGATTTGTTGAATGCCAACCTGTTGGACTCCTGTTACCCTGCAGGTTAGTTTGCGTTTTTTTTCAAGTTTATCTGAATGTTTTCAGTGGTGCCCAGTGATATGGCAAAGGGTGACAGGCACAAGCTTTAACATGGCAAGCTCCATCTAATCATGAGGAGGAACTTCTTTAATTTAAGAGTGGCAGAACCCTGTAGCAGGCTGCCCAGAGAGGAACCCTGTAGCAGGCTGCCCAGAGAGGTGGTGGAGTCTCCATCTCTAGAGACATTCAAAACCCACCTGGATGTATTCCTGTGTGTCCTTCTTTAGGTGACCCTGCCTTGGCAGGGGGGTTGGACTCAATCTCCAGGGGTCCCTTCCAACCTCTGCCATTCCATGATTCTGTTTATATTCTAAATCTAATCTCTTCTGCCTGTTAGAGCTGTATATGTAAATCAGGCTTTGTTAAGGTGTTTTTTTATGGCAATGCTTCTAGATTACTCTGCACATTTTAAATGACAAAAAATGCTTTCTGTGTTCAATTATGGTATAGTCTCCAGGTTTGCCTTGAAATTAAACCAAAAATTACAAGCATGTCTATGGTATCTTGGAGTGCAGATCAGAGAACTTCAGAAGGAGGACTGATCTGCTATATTTTATGTCAGTTTACAGACAAAGGAGATGCACTTCTGATAGAGTTGCTCATCATTTCCTTACTTTCTTGGAAAGGAAATTGTCTATAAGGAAATTGTCCTGAAGAAGTCCTGTGAACCAGAACTGGCTTTATCGTGAGACTCAGAGTGGAGTTTGTGACTGTGCAAAATACTGCAGCATAAAACAGCTTTAAAATGACCAGAGCTTGGCTCCAGCAGGGAAGGGATTACTTGAGAGAGGGGTTTTATATTTCTTGGAAGTGGGTGTAGCAGTGCATGTTCTAGTGCAGGCTCAGTTTTATACTAGGACAAGTTAGTCTTGGCTAGCAAAGCTTAACACAAGCTTTAGGAGAAGAAAGGAATTTCTAGAGCTAGCAGGTAGGGCAGCACCCAGCACCGCTGTTCTAGTCTCAATGAAGTCTTGAGTGGATAAACTTACTCTTTTGAAACTGGTCTGAGGCAGCAGTTTGGCTGTGTTATGGTTGTAGTCCTTTAGGAACTTCTCAGCATTGTTCCTGTGACAGGGGTTGTTCAGCCTGGGAAGGTTCTGAGAAGGCCTTATAGCAGCTTTCCAGTATTGGAAGGAGGCTACAGGATAGCTGGGGAAGGTCTTTAACAAAGGCATGCCGTGACAGGATGAGGGGTAGTGGCTTCAAGATGGAAGAAGTTGGATTTGGATTAGGTATTAGGAAGAAATTCTTCCCCATGAAGGTGGTGAGACACTTGAACAGGTTGCCCAGAGAAGTTGTGGACACTCCATCACTGAAAGTGTTCAAAGGCAGGTTGGATGGGAGCCTTGAGCAACGTGGTCTGGTGGGAGGTGTCCCTGCCCATGGCAGGGGGTTGGAACTGGATGATCTTTAAGGTCACTTCCAACCCAAACCATTTTGTGTTTCTGTGAAAAAGAAAAGTGCAAATCAAATGCCACTCAGTAGTTCTTCCAACTTGACCAGGAGAAAGCACATTGTAACAGTACTGTTAATGAAGATACTGCTTCACTCAATCCCTGTAGTAATGGAGGAGTCTGCTGCAAGCCTTTTGCCACTTAAGATATTGGGAAAAGATAGCAGGTCCCATAAAACAGAGTAGAATAGAGTAGACTAGACTAGACTAGAATAGAATAGAATTAACCAGGTTAGAAAAGACCTTTGAGATCATTGAGTTCAACCTATCATCCAACACTATCTAATCAACTCAACCATGGTACCGAGCACCCCATCCAGTCTCTTCCTAAACACCTCCAGTGATGGTGATTCCACCACCTCCCTGGGCAGCACATTCCAATGGCCAATCTCTCTTTCTATGAAGAATTTCTTCCTAACATTCAGCCTAAACCTCCCCTGGTGCAGCTTGAGACTGTGTCCTCTTGTTCTGGTGCTGGTTGCCTGGGAGAAGAGACCAGCCCCCACCTGGCTACAACCTCCCTTCAGGTAGGTGTAGACAGCAATAACTGTGGGAAGACAACCACTGACAAGATTATTTCATTGACCTGAGGCATACTTGTGTTCATTTCCTTAAGAGCAGAAAGAACTTACCTATAATGATGTCATTTAGTGTCACTTCAAAGCACTGCTGTCATTCCCACAGCATCTTTTTTGCATCTCATGCTTTCCCTTAACTTCAGAGTGTTTTATTCCCCCCCACTGTGTCATCTTGATGCTAGAAGTGGATTTAGCATTTTGTACCCTTTTGTTTCTTTTGCTTCCCAAGTTCAGTTTGCAGATAGATACTGAATTTTTGGGCAGCTTAAAATAAAATGAAAGAGAGAAAAAAAAAAAATCTGCAGAAATAACATTTTTTTTTTTGGTATGGCTGCTAAATGCTAATTATTACTGTTCCAGAACATCTTAAATAAATTCAGAATGTAACTGGCATATGGAAAGGAGCAAGGACACACAGACATAGAGGGATACTTTGTCGTCTACCACAAAATAAGACATTCATCTTGAAGTGTATTACTATTTCACTCAAGGCTTTCCAGGTTGACAAGAACAAAGCAATCAGCAAAAGCAGATGAAGTAATTAATGGCAACACTGTCATTCAATGCCAATTTATTTACAGCTCATTAGAGTTTAGAATTCTGTAATTTCTTTGTCTGCTGGAAATCCATTGGCAGTAATTGTTTCAAACATCTTAACCAGGTCTCTGTTCCTTATTATCTTGCTTTCAGTCTCTTTCAGCTTGTTGTTCATAGGAAAACAAAGACAAATCCTCCCTCAAAATTAAGCAATTTTCCATAGATTTATCACTGTAATTTAGGTATTAGGAGGTTTGGGGTGAAAAGTGGCTTAAAATATGAATGAAGGTATTAGCTGAGAATAATATTAGTTGTGCGAGTAACATCTGAGTGATTCATGCATCTCTTTATTGAGGTATGGAAATTGGTGTGATGAAAAATGAACTTTTGCATCAGGCTGTTATTAGCTTGGCTATTATGTGACAAACAACTGCCCTGGTTGCAGGAACACCTGAGCTGTCTCAAGTACAAACCCTTCCTAGGTCCAGCACAGTTCTTTACTTCAGAGCCAGGGGCACATCAAGTGGCAGCAGCAGCCCTGAGGGAATGCTCAGCTTCAGAGTAAGCTTCTACAGAAGTTTAGCTAGTAATTCTGAAAGATCATAGAATCATAGAATTGTCAGGGTTGGAAAGGACCTCAGGGATCATCCAGTTCCAACCCCCCTGTCCTGGGCAGGGACACCTCACACTACAGCAGGTTGCTCACACTTCCAGCCTGGCCTTCAAAACCCCCAGGGATGAAGCTTCCACCACCTCCCTGGGCAACCTGTACCAGTGTCTCACCACCCTCATGGGGAAGAACTTCTTCCTAACATCCAATCTCAATCTACCCATTGCTATTTTTTCCCATTCCCCCCAGTCCTGTCACTCCCTGATATCCTAAAAAGTCCCTCCCCAGCTCTCTTGTAGCCCCCTTCAGATACAGATAAGGTCTCCTCGGAGCCTTCTCTTCTCCAGGCTGAACAACCCCAACGCTTTCAGCCTGTCCTCATAGCAGAGCAGCTCCAGCCCTCTGCTCATCCTTGTGACCCTTCCCTGGACACCTTCCAGCACCTCCAGACCCCTCTTGTAATAGGGGCTCCAGAACTGGAGGCAGTACTCCAGGTGGGATCTCACCAGAGCAGAGTAGAGGGGGAGAATCCCCTCCCTGGCCCTGCTGGCTATGCTTCTCTTGATGCAGCCCAGGATGTGATTGGCTTTCTGGGCTGCAAGTGGACCAGACCAAACTTCACTCTTCTGACATGGCATTTCCCTAGGTAAGAGTGCTGGGCATCCTGAGTGACTCTCCTTAAAGCTATGTTGGAAAGGTACATCAGACCTTAGGATGTGCCTTGGATGCCCTAGGTAATGTGTCCTGGAAAGCATACTCAAAAGCCAGTTTCTTTCCATCTCCATCATTAAGTAGGTTGTACAGAACAAGGTAGCTTATACTCAGTACTACCCAGGAAGGTGACAGAATGGGAACCAGGCCTCTTCTTCATTTAAGGTAGCAAGAGAATTTAGGTCACATGTGTATCCCCAAGATGTGGCTTTTACCAAGACAGGCAGCTGAAAAAGGTGGCCTGAGTTAGGTCTCAAAGGGAAGACTTGGCTAGGCAAAGCCACAGACTGCAAGAATATTGTGAAGTTAGAAAGGGTGAGAACTTTACCACTTCCACAGGAAGATTTCACAACTATCCTCCAGTTTAATTTGTTCTTTCTCAACCTGCAGGTGTAATGATCCTTGTCTTTGTGTGTGTAGATCAAACTTCAATATCACTTAGATGTCAGCTTTTCTGTTTGGTGGAGCTTTTCATATTCTCACAGAAAATACTTTACTTGCCTTTCTCTTAGCAGCAAAATTGCTTCAGACTCCCTTAGAAACTTCCATTCCATGTTGTAGCAGATATTGTAGCCATTATTGTGTATGCTCTGCTTCCCAAAATGTCTTTCCCATATCAAGGAAATTGGATTGGCTTTTATGGCTCAACTGCCTCAGACAGAACACCCTAAGGAAGCAGAAGAAATTCCCTGGTGGTGTTTATAATTAGTCTTGGGATATGTGTGCTGAAAGGAAAAAAAGTGAATTGCAGGTACAGTCCAAAGCTTAAAGTGCAACTTTCCTTGGCCTTCTTTTTAGAAAGGTGAGGAGTAATGACTTTGTGAACAGGTGGAAGTCAGTAGTAAGAAAAGAAGTGTCACAGGATGACCATGAGCCAGCAATGTGTTCTTGTGGCCCAGAAGGTCAGAGCTTGAGAGGGTGCAGCAACAGGCTGCAAAGATGATGAGGGGACTAGAACATCTCTCTTTTGAGGAAAGGCTGAGGGACTTGTGGGGCTTTTGAACCTGGAGAAGGCTGAAGGAGGATCCTACCAATGCTTATAAATACCTAGGGCTCTGAGGGTGAAGCAGGAGCCTCTGCAACTTCTTACTGTTTTCCTCTACTCCTCATGCTGTGGCCTTTTGAGTTGTTAGTGGCCTGTCTTGCAGTGGCTCTGCTGGGCTTAACAAAGCCCAGCAGACCTTCAGCTGAGGATTATGGGTAGGAAGTGATCATGGAGGCACATCCCTGGAGAGCCTGGAGGGTGTCCTGCATGGTGGCATGGGATGTGGAGTGAGGATGCTGAGAGTGAACCTTCTGGGAGAGTCACTTCTGCAGAGGCAGAACAAAAAGTGCTGGAGATTGGAGAAAGGGACTCCTGAATGTTCCTGGGCATTGTCAGTGGCAGTGGGGACATGTCCATGGTGACAATCCCAGCTGGCTCATGATTGCTGCTGGAACCCCCCTGACTACATTTGGTGTTCCCTTACATAGCTTTCAGCTTGCTGTGGCTTCTCTTGCTTTCCTCTGTGCCTAACTCTGCCTTTTTCATGCTGTCCTACCCAATGAGATTGCTGTTCAAAAAAGGATTGGACATAGCACTTGAAGCCATGGTTTAGTTAGTCATGAGGTGTTGGGTGATAGGTTGGACTTGATGATCTCTGAGGTCTTTTCCAGCCTTATTGAGTCTATGATTCTAGAGGATGGGGCCAGTCTTCTTTCCATGGTGCCCAGTGGCAGGACAAGGGATAATGGGCACAAACTGGAACATAAGAAGTTCCATCTAAACATAAGGAGGAACTTCTTTAAGGGTGGTGGAGCACTAGAACAGGCTGCCCAGAGAGGTAGTGAAGTCTTCATCCTTGAAGTCATTCAGAACCCTCCTGGATGACATCCTGTGCAACCTGCTCTAGCTGAACCAGCCTTGGCAGGGGGGGTTGGACACAGTGATCTTTAGAAGTCCCTTCCAACAGCCATCATTCTGTGACTGTCTGTGACTTCTGCACTCCTCCAAACTGAGGAATCTATATCCTCACCCTTGGCAACACTGTTTGGGTAACTCGAGATGCCATGTTGACCTGCAGGCTACTCCATCCCATTCTAGAAACTTCTGATTCTTCCTTCCCCAGGGAAACTCTTATTTTCTGTGCTCAGCAGTGAAGGAAAGTCTGGTAAAAAAAGGGAAAGGTTTGTCAAATACATGTGTATTTTTGTGCTGGGGACTATTCTACACATCACCCTGATCTCTTGTGGGAAATGCATATTTTATCTGAAGTTTGCATGCATTTCTTATCATTCAACAAGGATTCTCCAACAATTCAACCAGCTCCTTGGTTCAACAAGGCCAAGTACTGGGTCCTGCACCTGGGTCACAACAACCCTTTGCAACACTCCAGGCTTGGGGCAGAGTGGCTGGAGAGCTGCCCAGTGGAAAGAGACCTGGGGTTGTTAGCTGAGGATGAGCCAGTGTGTGACCAGGTGGCCAAGAAGGCCACCAGGATCCTGGCTTGCCTCAGTGATTGTGCCCCTGTACTGGTAGGCCACACCTCAACTCCTGGCTTGAATTTTGGGCTTCTCAGTCCAAGAAAGACATTGAGGTGCTGGAGTATGTCCAGAGAAGGGAAACAAAGCTGGGGGAAGGTCTGGAGAACAGGAATGGTGAGGAGCAGCTGAGGGACCTGGGGGTTTTTAGCCTGGAGAAAAGACCTTCTGACTCTATGTGAATCTTCTCCCTAAAAGGAGGTTGCAGTGAATTGGGAGTTGGCCTCTTCTTCCAAATAACATGACAGGACAAGTGCAAACAGCCCCAAGCTGTACCAGGGGAGGTTTAGGTTGGACATGAGGGACAGTTTCTTTCCCAAAAGGGTTGTTAAGGCCTGGATCAGGCTGCCCAGGGTAGTGGTGGAGTCCCTATCCCTGGAGAGACTGAAAAGCTCTGTCAATGTGGTGCTGATGGACATGGCTTGGTGGTGACCTGGCAGTGCTGGTTTAGTGGTTGAACTTGATGATCTTAAAGTTCTTCTCCAGCCTAAACAATTCTATGATTCTATGGTTGCTAGCTGAAGTAGCTTGAACAATTATGTCTTTGATAATCCCCACATCCCTGACTGACAGTCTGCTAGAATTTAATGACTGTTAATAAAGGTGCTTCTGCTTAAACTACTGTTTCTTGAATGCTCTATTGCACTGCAGTTGGTGGAGCACTGGAACCTCTTTCCAAAACCACCATGCTAGAAAGGTGACCACTAGGAATCAGCATGAATTTACAATGGGGAAATCAGGCCTGACCAAACCAGTAGTCTTTTAAGGTGAGATAACTGGCCCAGTGGAATTAGAAAGAGCAGAGGGTGTTGTTTATGTTGACTTTGACAAGACTTTTGATGCTGTCTTCCATATCATCCTCCAGAAATGTATAGAGTACTGACTGTGTGAATGGGCAGAGAGGTGGTCTGGGCTTAAGCTGGAGGTCAGTCACCAGAGGTGTACTCCTGAGGTCAATACTAGGACCAATACTGTTTAACATTTTCACTGATGACCTGAGCAGTGGTACAGAGGTCACCATCAGCAAATTTGCAGATGGTAAGAACCTGTGAGTGGTGGTTAATAGAGGAGATGATTGTGCTGCCTTTCAGAGGGTCCTCAGCAGGCTGGAGAAAGGGGCTGAACAGAACTTCCTGATGTTAAAACATAGCAGGCAAATGCTTCTTGGAAGGAGTAATCCTTGGCACCAAAACAGACTGTGGGCCAGTCAGTTGGGAGGATGCTTGGCAGAAAAGGCATTGCAGGTGCTGGTGGACATGGAGTTAAAGTGAGCCAGCAATGTGCTCTTGCAGCAATATGTTGGGCATGCATTAGGCAGACTGTTCCCAGCAAGTCAAGGTTGGTCTTCCTTCCCACCTAGTCAGCCCTTGTAAGACATGTTTAAGGTACTAGATCCAGCACTTGGCTCTCCAGACCAAGAAGGACGTGGACATAACTTGAGTGAGTCAGTGAAGGGCTGTGAAGATGATGAAGGTTTTGGAGCATCTGTGATGTGATGAGAGGCTGAGGGAGCTGTGGCTTTTCAGCCTGGTGAAGAGGTGGTTTAGGGGGAATATATCCATGTGCATGAATACCTTGAAGTGGGGGAGCAAAGGTAGTAAGAGTCAGGCTTCTGATTCCTGCCTAGGACGGATCAGAAGGCTACAGGGCACACACTGAAACAGGAAGATCTGTTTCAATGTAAGAAAACACAGCAAGGGTGTTCATGCTGAGTCCAGAGAGGTTGTGGAGATACTCAAAACTCAGCTGTAACACGTGGTCATGAGCAACCTCCTATGGTTGACCCTGCTTTGAGCCAGAAGAGTTTGTGTAGAAGTTGAGGGCTGCTAAGTCTCAGCTGAGATGTTGTTTGTTTGGAACAGTGCAGGAAAGCATTGAAAATGGTTTGAAATTCTTGAACATATTTTTGTGTTAAAATGCACATTCATAAACCTCAAGGGATGTTCACACTCATAATGGACACAGCAATAAACAACAATCCTAAGTGGAGAATCTCACTGAAAGCTAAGCACTGGTGTTAGAATAAAGAGATAAAGTCAGGGAAGTAAAGTCATTTGGGCACATTTCTGTGCCATCACATCTTAAATCCTCATGAGGGAGAGTAACTGAGGAAATTTTACTAATGAAGAAGCACTTTGCAAAAATCTCTTGTATTGCCATAATTAAGCCAGTATAAATATTAATGCAAGACAAGTGTCAGCTCTAAAGCTCATTTTCCTTTTCTTGTAGGTTAAAGCAGCAACAGGTGAAGAGGTGTCCGCAGAGGATCTCGGAGGGGCAGATCTCCACTGCAGGTTGAAAGAATTGTTTTCCTAGAGTTAATTTCTTTAGTTGGGTACTTTCCCTTTTTTCCCTCCCTCCCCCCACTTTTAGAACAGAATAGAATTAACCAGGTTGGAAGAGACCTTTGAGATCGAGTCCAGCCTATCATCCAACACTATCTAATCAACTCAACCATGGCACCAAGCACCCCATCCAGTCTCTTCCTAAACACCTGCAGTGATGGTGACTCCACCACCTCCCTGGGCAGCACATTCCAATGGCCAGTCACTCTTCCTATGAGGAACTTCTTCCTAACATCCAGCCTAAACCTCCCCTGGCACAGCTTGAGACTGTGTCCTCTTGTTCTGGTGCTGGTTGCCTGGGAGAAGAGACCAACCCCTACCTGGCTGCAGCCTCCCTTCAGGTAGTTGCAGACAGCAGTAAGGTCTCCCCTGAGCCTCCTCTTCTCCAGGTTAAGCAACCCCAGCTCCCTCAGCCTCTCCTCACAGGGCTGTGCTCCAGACCCCTCCCCAGCTTTGTTGCCCTTCTCTGGACACCTTCCAGCAAGTCAACATCTTTCTTCTGCCTGTCCGTCCCCCCCCCCCCCCTTCTTTTTTTCTCCCCCTCCCTTCTTTTTTTTCTTCCCCTCTTTTTTTATTTATCTCCCCCTCCCTTTATTTTTTTTCTCCCCCTCCCTTTATTTTTTTTCTCCCCCTCCCTTTATTTTTTTTCTCCCCCTCCCTTTATTTTTTTTCTCCCCCTCCCTTCTTTTTTTCTCTCCCCCTCCCTCCCTTCTTCTCCCCCTCCCTTCTTTCTTCCCTAAGTTTCAGGGTTTTATTTGAGAGTAATTTCATAACAGAACATAGAGAGCTGTATTGTAGCGTCTGTATTTTAAAGATAAAACTTCAGAAGTCTCAGAAGCCTTTGAAACCTCCACTTTTCCTTGTCAGGTGTGTTTTTTAAGTCCCCCTGTGTTGCTGTTGTTGTTTACATGCAGAAAATCTGGTGTGACAGATCATTATGCTTTGGATGACAGCCATGCGCTTCACATAGCAAGGAAGGTTGTGAGAAGCTTAAACCTCCAGAAGAAAGTGGATGTAAGTGCACAGCACCTGAAAGCCCTGCCCTGTTTAACACAGGAAGGCTTCTCTTCTCCTGGTTGGTACAACACATGGGTTTTTTTTTCTCTCACTTCAGACACTTGGAAAATGGAAGTTATGGTTCTTGTCCCTAAATGTTTTTTTCCCTAAGGTTTCAGTTCTGCTGCAGTACTCTAGTCACTGAGATTTACATGTGTGGTGGGTTGAAATGTCTCCCCCAATATTAACTTTGCCAGACCAGCTCAGCTGGAAGCAAATGAAGGCTGTATTTACAGGCAAAACTACAATCTACAGTGAAATACAATGAATCTGTTCAAAATACACAATATTTACAGGTATTTACAATTAATAAACAGCACAAGAACCCCCCTGGTCAGAGACTACTAGCTACTGGTAGCAGAGGCTACTAGCTTCTCCTTCCCTGCCTACCTAGAGCCCCCTGTACAAAAGGAAGAAAGGAGCAGAGAGAAGAGGAAGATTGTTTTGGTACAACCAGTTTAAGTTCCTTGTCTCTTCAATGGGAGAATTATCTTTGTTATCCTTTTCACACCCAGTAGTGATTTATTTCCATTTTTACTACTTTTCTGCTCAAGATCTGTGAAAAATTTGAAAGGCATAGCCTGAAGCTACCACAACATGCAAGACTGAAACAGCTAGAGCAGCCCTTCACAATCACAGAATTGTGCCTGAAGCTTAACCCAGTCAATTCAATTTTTAGCTCACCTGGTAATTCCCATGGACTTAAATGAGATTCCTGATTAAGCATCTTTTCCCCCCTCCTTTTTTTAATAAACATCTCTCTGATTTTTGATGAAAGGTATAAAAACTGAGGGGATAAAACTAAGTCAGGTGGTTGTGTTGTATTGGTTTCAAAATCCCTTGAAACTAGGAAACAGGATGGGGGAGGAGTTGTCTTAAGTTATTTTGGCAGGGGTTGCAAGAAGGGGAGTTGAGGGTTAAAGCTCAGCAGCTGAAGGAAGGCAAGTTGTTGCAGTCAGTTGCATGGGGAAAGTCTCCAGTATTTTCTCAGGCTGCTACCACTTTTAAAAAGGCACAGGGTTAAAGCAAGCAAAATGGGGGACATGCCTAGGTTCTGGTAACATGGAAGAAGGTATGGAGGTATAGGGAGGAGTAGTGAGAAAGTGTTAACAGCCTTCAGCTGCAAAATGAGGACCACAGGCATTTTGATGTGGTTGGTGAAGAGTGTGCTCAGAGCAGGTGGTAAATTTATTGTTGTCGTACCTTTTAAGTCATAATGTGGGCTAATAACTCCTTTGTTGTGTGCATGGCTTTGTTTATTTGCTGAAGGTGTCTATAGAACCATCAGAAGAGCCTTTGTTTCCTGCTGATGAAATATACGGAATAGTTGGTGACCAGCTCAAAAGAAACTTTGATGTCAAAGAGGTATGAATGTACATGCAAGATCATGCTTGGCCATATGTGTGCATTCACCTTTCTTGCAGGAAATCATTCTTTATGTCAACATAGTTTGTCTGCAGAAATCTGATTTGGAGTGTATAGTGAATACTTTAGAATCATAGAATGGTCTGGGTTGGAAGGGACCTCCAAAGCTCATCCAGGCCAGCCCCTCTGCAGTCAGCAGGGACATCCTCCACTAGATCAGGTTGCCCAGAGCCCTGTTGAGCCTCATCACCTTGAATATCTCCCAGGGATGGAACCTCAACCACCTGCCTGGGCAACCTGTTCCAGTGTTCCACTACTCTAATGGTGAAGAACCTGGTGAAGAGCATCCCATCTAAATCTGCTTTTTTTCTAGTTTGAAGCCATTGCCCCTTGCCCTATCACTGCAGGCCTTTGTAAACAGTCTCTCTGCAGCCCCCTTTAGGTACTGGCAGGCTGCTCTTAGGTCTCCCCAGAGCCTTCTCCAGGCTGAACACCCCCAGCTCCCTCAGCCTGTCCTCATAGCAGAGGTGCTCCAACCCCCTGATCATTTTCATGGCCCTCCTCTGGGCCTACCCCATCAGGTCCATGTCCTTACTGTGTTGAGGGCTCTAGAGCTGGACTCAGTAAAAAGACCTTAGTGGTTTTTTTACATATATTTTTGTCCAGCCTGTCCATTACCATATTTTTGTCCATATCAATATTTTTGGTTGTATTGATTTATAACATTCTGAAAAACCTGCCAGAAAATGGGCAGAGCATTCTATGGACTTGGCCAAGTGATGTGGCAGCTTTCCTTTTCTGTTAATCTTGTGAAAGTAAGGATCAAATACTTTAGAAACTGCAGGTTATATGCACCCTAAAAACCAGTGCAGTGCTTTCTCAACCATGTATCACAGAATCATGGAATCACAGAGTGGTGTGGGTTAGAAGGCACCTGAAGAACCATCTAGTTCCAACCCCCTGCCAGAGGCAGGGACACCTCCTACCTGCTCAAGGCCCCATCCAGCCTGTCCTTGAACGCTTCCAGCCTCCATAACTTCTCTGGGCAGCCTGTTCCAGTGCCTCACCACCTTGATGGGGAGGAATATCTTCCTAATGCCTGATTTAAAGCCAGCTTCTTCCACTTTGAAGCTGTTACCCTTTGTCCTGTCAATCCAATCCTTTGTTAGAATCCCTCTCCAGCTCCCCTGTAGCCCCCTTCAAGTACTGGAAGTCTGCTAGAAAGTCTTCTCTGTAGGGGGACTGTTGTACTCTTCAGCTGTTCTAGTGTAATTTATTTACCTTGTTAGCTTCATCCCAGACCACATCTTTCCTGGTATTTTGCATAGTTTCCATAGTCAGAGCCTTTCTCACCATCAACCAAGAATTTGTTTTAGGAGGAGTCTTGGTATGTACCTTTCTTAAAACACTTAGTCATAAATTACTGGTATTTGCTTTTCATTAAAGCAGAAAAATGATAAGCACTTTTACTGGGGGCAACACTATGCTCTCAAAAGTTGGAGTAACTTGGATTTATGGTGGGGGTCCCAGTGGATGGAAGGTTGACCAGGAGCCAGCAGTGTGCTCATGTGGCCAAAAAGGCCAGTGGCATCCTGGGGTGGATCAGAAGAGCTGTGGTTAGTAGGTCAAGAGAGATTCTCCTCCTTCTCTGCTCTGCCCTGGTGAGGCCATGTCTGGAATATTGTGTCCAGTTCTGGGACCCTGAGTTCAAGAAGGACCTCAGGGAAGTGCTTGAGAGAGTCCAGCACAGAGGCACAAAAATGATGAAGGGAGTGGAACATCTTCCTTATGAGAGGAGACTGAGGGAGCTGAGGGCTCTGTAGCTTGGAGAGGAGGAGCCTGAGAGGTGACCTCATTCGTGTTGATAACGATGTGCAGGGTGAGTGCCAAGAGGATGGAGCCAGGCTCTGCTGGGTGATGCCCAATGCCAGCACAACTGGCAATGGTGGAAGTTGAGGCATAGGAAATTCCATGGAAACAGGAGGAAATTGTTTTTCCCTGTGAAGGTTACAGAACAAGGTGCCCAGGGGGGCTGTGGAGTCTTCCCTCTCTGGAAATATTCAAAAGCAGCCTGGATGTGTTCCTGTGTGATCTGCTCTAGGTGCTCCTGCTCTGGCAGGGGGTTGGACTGGATGAGCTTTTGAGGTCCCTTCCAGCCCCTAACATTCTGTGACTCTGTAATTAAAGTTTCACTAAATGTCTTCAGGAAAGTACCTTGATAAATGTCTCCTTTGCACCTTGGGCAAGCCTCAGGACAGATCTTCTATATTTTCTGTGCCACAAAAATTAAGCAGAGCTGCAAATAGACTTACCTGTAAGAAAGTGACTCATGGCTTTATGTATTTTTCTCTTCCATAAATGTGAGTCTATTGATTAATGTTTAATATAACCAGAGGTAGGAGATTTTATTTGAAATTTTAACTAATCAAGAAAACTTTCTTCCTGTATAACAGGATCAGTGCAGTGGTTGTCCTCCATCAGCACTAGTGTGAGTACAGTGTTCAGTTTTGGGGCCCTCACTACATGAAAATGTTGAGGTGCTGGAGCAGCTCCAGAGAAGGGCAGTCAAGCTGGTGAGGGGCCTGATGAGCAAGTCTTGTGAGGAGTGGCTGAGGGAAATGGGGCTGTTTAGCCTGGAGAAAAAAAGAGTCTGAGGAGAGACCTTCTGGCACTCTGCAACTCCCTGAAAGGAGATTTTAGTGAGGTGGAGATTGGTCCCTAGTAACAAGTGATAGGATGAGACAAAATGGCCTCAAGATGCACCAGGGGATGTTACAAGAAACTTCTTGGCTGAAAGGGTTTCTCAAACATTGGAACAGGCTCCTCAGGGAGGTGGTTGAATCCCCTTCCCTGGAGGTGTTTAAAAGACACAGAGATTTGGTGCTTAGGGACATGGTTTATCACCATACTTGGTAGTTAGCTGGTGATTTCACTTGAGGAACTTAGAGGTGTTTTTCAGACTAAATGACTCCATGATCCTGCAATTTAAACTGTTTGGTTAGAATCTACTTAATAATGAAACTCCATGTTTTGTAAACATAGATAATTGGCCACTTCAAAAAGTAAATGTGCTTTGCCTGCCATGCAGACTGTTTACCTGGTAGGCTGCTTGATGTTCTCTAAATGGAGAGCATTTATTTTAAATTACACATTAGAATAGAATGGAATAGAATAGAATGGAATAGAATAGAATGGAATAGAATAGAATGGAATAGAATAGACCAGACAAGACCAGGTTGGAAGAGACCTTCAAGAACATTGCATCCAACCTATCATGCAACACCACCTAATCAGCTAAACCATGGTGACTCCACCACCTCCCCAGGCAGCCCATTCCAATGGGCAATCACTCTTTCTGTGTAGAATTTCTTCCTAACATCCAGTCTGAACCTCCCCTGGTGCAGCTTGAGACTGTGTCCTCTTGTTCTGGTGCTGGTTGCCTGGGAGAAGAGACCAACCTCTGCCTGGCTACAACCTCCCTTCAGGTAGTTGTAGAGGTCTCTCCTGAGCCTCCTCTTCTCCAGGCTAAGCGACCCCAGCTCCCTCAGCCTCTCCTCACAGGGCTGTGTTCCAAGCCCCTCCCCAGCTTTGTTGCCCTTCTCTGGACACCTTCCAGCATCTCAACATCTTTCCTAAACTGAGGGGCCCAGAACTGGACACAGGACTCAAGGTGTGGCCTAACCAGTGCAGTGTACAGGGGCAGAATGACCTCCCTGCTCCTGCTGGCCACACTGTTCCTGATGCAGGCCAGGATGCCCTTGGCCCTCTTGGCTGCCTGGGCACACTGCTGGCTCATGTTCAGCCTACCATCAACCAGTACCCCCAGGTCCCTTTCTGCCTGGCTGCTCTCAGCCACTCTGCCCCCAGCCTGTAGCACTGCCTGGGGTTGCTGTGGCCAATGTGCAGCCCCTGGCACTTGGATGTGTTCAATCTCCTGCCCTTGGCCTCTGCCCATCTGTCCAGCCTCTCCCTTTCTAAACAGATTAAGAACTCTGCAGGATTAGGAATTTCATCTTACTTTTCTATTCTTTTTGTGTTTTGTTTTTTTTTTTTCTCTTCAGGTCATTGCTAGAATTGTAGATGGAAGTAAATTTGATGAATTCAAAGCCATGTATGGGGATACCTTAATTACAGGTATTTAAAAATGCAATTATTCTACATAAGCCCCCACTGGTTCTGTAGTTGGATTCATTGTGTGTGGATCACCCATTAATGTTTCAATCATTTTTTTTTTTCTTTGGAAAGAACAGCAGTTTATGGCACCAAGAGAAAGTGTTACTTTTTTACATGCTGTAGTAAAATAAATACATGTGGAAATTTACAGATTGCTTTGTTTTTTTTTCTTTCTCCTCCAGGATTTGCAAGAATATTTGGTTATCCAGTAGGAATTATTGGAAATAATGGAGTTCTTTTCTCAGAGTCAGCAAAAAAGGTAATTAAAATAGATTATCAGCTGCTTGGTCAAAACAGAGCTTGTGGTGGACAGCTCGCTCTTGAGATGAGGAGCTTTTTTTAGGCAGTGAGGGTGGACTGGCTCCATCTTTTTCATGTAAACATGACACATCTTAGGAAGCTGTAAAAAATAATTGCCTGTGTTGTGGAAAACAGCCTTGCATGGATCTTTCTGAGAGGAGGTAGAAAGGTCATCAGGAAAAAGCAGTCAGAAAAACATCACTTAAATACTGTGCCACTGCAACACAGTTGAAAGAGTGTTGTCCTGAAACCTAACAGCTGTTGCAAGTCCGTGCTGGTTGCAGAAAATACCCCACTGCTGGTAATTCCTCACCTCTAATCTGTGCAGCACCACCGCTGTAAATCACATCATTGTTTTTGTAATAACTGGAAAATGTCAGACCTGGGTTGCAGGCTTCAGTTTGTTGGTTTACCAGAGATTTAATTTTCATACTTTGCTGCAGCAAGCTCCTGGGCTCAGACTAATGAGTGAAAGCATCTGGAGTCTCACAAAAATCCATGAACTAATTCACATTTTGTGAATTAAAGAGCACCTTTGGGTGGGGTATTGTGACTGCATTGCAGTTAACAGTGCTTTGCAGATTGGGCTTGGGGGCTTGGTGGTGATAAAGAGGTTTAGGGTATGGCAGAGTGGTTACTTCCCTTGTTCTGTGTTGTTTGGCTTAGTTCTTTATCATAGAATAATTGTTAGGGTTGGAAGGGGCCTCAAGGATCATCCAGTTCCAGCCCATGGGCAGGGGCACCTCACACTAGAGTAGGTTGCTCAGAGCCTCCTCCAGCCTGGCCTGAAAAACCTCCAGGGATGAGGCTTCCACCACCTCCCTGGGCAAGAAACTACTTCCAGATTAATTAATTTATTCTAATTTTTATTTTTAATAATAGTAATTCTACATGGTAGTCTTGTTCTAGCAGGCTGCTCAAACTAAGGGTGAGGAAATCAGTATTGAAAACCTATAGGGAAAAAGAAAAGAAGCCTTGATGAGAGGTTTGGAGAAAAGAAGTCATTTTCCTTGATTTATTGCTGTAATAAAATAGTGCATGAAATTGAGTTTTGTGTACTGAAGGAATACTTTCATCTTGGAGCACTGCAGTAAGAGACATTGTTTTCAGCTGGCATTTGTTTAGAGACAGGTATTTCCCATTTGAAAAGCACTCTTTTCACTGTTTCTTACACTTCCAGTATTTTTCTAACAAGCTAAGGGTGCAACTCTTTCCCTACCAGTGGGAAAAAAGAACAAAACCCAAACCATAAGGAGTCTTCCCCTGCTGTCTTCTGCTGGCATACCAGTACCATAAGAGTCAAGTTGCACTTATTTTACTTCTAAAGGGACCTTTGTCAACTGCATTGCTGCTTTAAACGTTACAGTCCAACGTTATTCCTTTCTTTGTTGTTGTCTTTTCCACCTTTTCCCCATCATGTTCACTATGCTTTTGAAGTGATTTTTTCTTTATGGTTTGTGATTTTTCTCTCTCCTTTTTTTTATTGTTTTCTGTTCATAAATTCACTGGTTTTGTATTCTGAGGAGGTTAGTGGTTTTTTATGCAATTGTTCTACCACGTACCTTGGCTTTTTCACTACCAGTGTGTAAACACCTGAGGAACTTCATTGATTTAGGTAATTTCTAGTTCTGCCTTTGCTTGGAAAAATGTATATATGTAATGTATATCATGGAGAGAAAGCATCTGCCCTGAGAACAAGGAAAGAGTGTGACAGCAATTTGCAGGGCCCTGAGCAAGTGGAGCTGTGTGGGTCTTTCCCTGTTTCAGAGATTTTCTGTGTCCAGGAAACAGGAGTTAGCTTTTTCTGACTGGCTGTCTTCATTTCCATGGCATAGCCTGACAAAACTCAGTGTCAGCTGCCACACTGTGAAGCTCCCTGTGGTTTAATTGCATGCAGAATCATAGAATCATCAAGGCTGGACAAGACCTCCAAGGCCATTGAGCCCAAGTTCAAAGCTAGAATGGAGTCACCACTAAACCACGTCCCTCAGCACCACAGCTACACAGCTTTGAAATGCCTTCAGGGCTTAGAGACTGCAGCACTGTTCTGGGCAGCCTAGGCCAGGGATTGACCACTCAGTGAAGAAATCTTTCCCTAATGTCCAACCTCAACCTCCCCTGCTTGTTTCCTCTCATCCTGTCACTTGTTCCTTGTGAGAAATGACCACCTTTCACCTGGCTCCAGCCTCCTGTCAGGGAATTACAGAGTGCCAGAAAGTCTCCCCTCAGCCTCCTGTTCTCCAGGCTGAACAAACCCAGGTCCTTCAGTTCCTCCTCATAACACTTGTGCTCTAGGCCCTCCAGCAGCTTCATTCTCTTTTGGGGATGTGAAATTGAGGGTTTCAGTATCAGGAATAGAATCATAGAATCATAGAATCAGTCAGGGTTGGAAGAGACCACAAGGATCATCTAGTTCCAACCCCTCTGCCATGGGCAGGGACACCCCACACTAGATTCTGTTCTGCTCTCCTCTCCTCTGCTCTGCTCTGTTCTGCTCTGTTCTGCTCTGTTCTGTTCTACTATTCTATTCTATTCTATTCTATTCTATTCTATTCTATTCTATTCTATTCTATTCTATTCTATTCTATTCTATTCTATTCTATTCTATTCTATTCTATTCTATTCTATTCTATTCTATTCTATTCTATTCTATTCTATTCTATTCTATTCTAATTTTAGATCAGGCTGACCAGAGCCTCATCCAGCCTGGTCTTAAACACCTCCAGGGACGGGGCCCCAACCACCTCCCTGGACAACCCATTCCAGGGCTTCACCACTCTCATGGGGAAGAACTTCCTCCTCACCTCCAGCCTCAATCTCCCCACCTCCAGCTTCATTCCATTCCCCCTAGTCCTATCACTACCTGAGATCCTGAGAAGTCCCTCCCCAGCCTTCTTGTAGGCCCCCTTCAGATACTGGAAGGCCACAATGAGGTCTCCTCAGAGCCTTCTCTTCTCCAGACTGAACAGCCCCAACTCCTTCAGTCTGTCCTCACAGGAGAGGTGCTCCAGCCCTCTGCTCATCCTCGTGGCCCTGGTGCTGTTTAAGGGTGTTATTTCTCCTCAACCCTTGGACTCCTAACATTTTTGGCATTTGGTGTTGGGTAATAGGTTGGACTTGATGATCTCAAAGGTCTTTTCCAACCTGGTTAATTCTGTATTTTGTTACCTCTGCTGGGGGGAATGCATTGTTTGCAGTTGACTTTGATGAAGCAGAAGTAGTACTGCACTTCATGCTGTAAATACTTCCATGGACTTCAGTGGAAGGAGACTTGTCACAGACATCAGAGTGCTTGCAGTGACAGAGTCACCCATCCAACTTTTAATTGCTTTCTTTTTTTTCTCCTTTACTCTCCACAGGGTGCACACTTTATCCAGTTGTGTTGCCAGAGAAATACTCCCATTGTGTTTTTGCAGAATATTACAGGTGAATAAGCTCAGTACTTTGAATTTTTATTGTGTTGCAAGCTTTGCTGTTAACTGTTGAGGCTGTGACGTTCAATCAGCATCTTGTGTGCTTTGTTGTGCCTACAATCTTCAGGCTGTTCTGAAATCAGCCTGTCAGCAGCTGGAGAAGGCTTTGCCTTGTGCTTGGTTCTTTCTGCATAGCTCAGTATAGTAATGTGAAGTTAGTGAGCCTTATGGGTTTTTTCCTCATGTTGTAATTCTTTAGGTTTCATGGTTGGTAGAGAATATGAAGCTGGAGGGATAGCAAAGGATGGTGCCAAGATGGTTACTGCTGTAGCTTGTGCCAGTGTGCCTAAAATAACAGTAATTATTGGTGGTTCTTATGGAGCTGGAAACTATGGGATGTGTGGAAGAGCATATAGGTAAGTGTTGCTTAAAGTGGTGACAGGAGATGGAACTTAATTCAAGAGAACAACCACTCTGCAGCACTACCTAACCAGTAACTGTGCTGATGTGCTGTTCTCCCAGTTTAGCTACTGGAGAGAAAACACTCCACAGCCCTAAACAGTCTTCAGGCAATGTGGGCTGCTCCTTTATGCTGCACTCACAGGAGGAACACCAGCTTATTGGAGGAGGGGGGGCTGAAAAAAGGTCCTTTTTTCACTTTAATGAGCCTGGATTTATGAGTAATGTTTGCAGAACCCCTAAAGATTTATGTCTCTGGCCCTTTGGACATGACTCACACGAAAAGGTGTGATGTCATTTTTCAGGGTGTGTGATAAGAGATGAAGTTGGTGGTGGTATTTTTGAGGAGAAAAATTCCTGGGAGGGGGGAGAGGGGGGGTTGGGGTGTAAAAAAGCTCAAGGGAAAATAAATAAATACATTTTTAAATACATTTGAATAAGAGAAATTAGAAGAATCTTCACACTCTCAAAAGCAGTGCCGCTGGCATTGAAGCACGTTAATTTGCGTGCTCTCAAACCCAATACATTGTAAAACAGGCATGGAAAAAAGGAGTTTTTAGCTGACTGGGAATTAATTCTTTACTAGGAAATAAGGCAATGTCTTATTTTAATATTTATTGTGTAATTACTGTTTTTTTTCAGCCCAAGATTTCTTTATATGTGGCCAAACGCTCGCATATCGGTGATGGGAGGGGAGCAAGCTGCAACTGTTCTGGCCACAATAACCAAGGACCAAAAAGCAAGGGAAGGAAAAAAGGTACGTTGGTTTTGTTGGTTTTTTTTTTCCCCACCCCCCTCTTTTGTTTGCAGTGGTGTCATTGTCATTTGTTCTTTCACTGGAGTTGTTCACTTTATGAGCTAGGAAAGGATGTTACAGAGCGAGACAGCAATGAGCTATCACTCATCAGATGCCAGATAGTGGCACTGGCAAACAGGAAGCATTTGTAGAATGTTGTTGTTTACATCTAAATGTGAAGATCATTCACAGTGTTCCTTGTCTTTGCTTAAAAAGATTAGTACTTCTCATATCTGCCTTTTCATTAGCATTAGCATTATTTTGAGAACCAGATTATTAATTCTGCCCAAGATGAGCAGCTAGGGGTGCTCCCTGGCTGGGGAGCAGGAGGAGGAATATGTGAGGACAAAGTGTCTGGGAGGCAGGCAGCTTCATAGGAAGCTGATCTTCAAATTTATGCAGTGACTGAAAATTATGAAGCTCATAACAGCAGAAGTCTGTAGAGGTTTGGGGAAAGCTTTGAGTCATTGCAGCACTTTAATTGAAAATTAGTGATGTTTTGTTCAATCACTTTCTCCCCTGCTCTGTATTTTAGATTACATGCTTTATGTTTACACTGGTGCCTCAGTCCCACAAGAAGTGATTTTATTTTGATGTCTTAAAATTGCTTGTGTTTGTCATGAGTGGTTACTCAAAATAATGAAACAGCATGTACAGTTCTTCCTTCTACACTGTGCTTGGGCTTTGTGTGCGTAGAATGTATTCGCCCTCATTCCTTTCTGTCTTGATATCTCACATCCCTCTTTCTGCAGTGATGACCACTGTAAAACACTGAGAAGAAGCCCAGTGTTAAAACAGTGCAGACTTGTTTTATTAAAAAGCTCATGCCAAAGGCAGCTCAAGAGTGAGGTTTATTCAGTACAGTAGCTTAAGCAGTCTTCCAGATGCTAATCCCCAGTTATTCTTACACCCAGATATGTATATTTTTCACTCTCCCACCCCTCTGGTTTTGGAAAGTGGTGGTTTTAATTTCATAGCCAAATAGGCTGAATTGATAATTGTGTGTAAAAAGCAGGGAAAGCCCTGGGGGGAGATCATTTAAGCAGTTTGTTGGGGTTTGATGCTACATGTGAAGCTCTTCTGTCACTGTGGAAGAAAATGCTAAAGAATATCTTATCTGTGCTTCTTTATTTGTCCTTTTATTTTTTTTTCAGTTGTCTGAGGCAGATGAAGCAGCTCTGAAAGAGCCAATCATCAGGAGGTTTGAGGAGGAAGGAAACCCTTATTATTCCAGTGCAAGGTAACATATAAGTGATTTCCAAAACCTAGTTGTAGTGACAGTAACATAGCAGTAACAACATGAAGAACAGCAGAACACAGTGGTCTGGAAGGAAGATTGTGTTTGATGGAGCACAGCAAGCCTCAAATCAATGTTTTGTCTGTCTTGTCTCTTTGTAGCCTGTAGTGTTTCAGAAGAAGGCATGAATTTGCAGGAATTCTTCTTCTGGTTCTTTAAGTAATGGTATCACAGAATGTTAGGGGCTGGAAGGGACCTCATAAGCTCATCCCCAACTCCCTGCCAGAGCAGGATCACCTATACCACATCACACAGGAATACATCCAGGCTGGCTTTTAATATCTCCAGAGAGGGAAGCTCCACAACCCCCCTGGGCAGCCTGTTCCAGGGTTATGTCACCCTCACAGGGAAAACATTGTTCCTTATGTTTTGATGGAACTTGCTATGCCTCATCTTCCACCCAGTTCCCCTTGTGCTGGCATTGGGCATCACTGAGCAGAACCTGGCTCCATCCTCTTGACACTCACCCTGCACATCTTTATCAACATGAATGAGGTCACCCCTCAGGCTCCCTCTCTCCAAACTAAAGAGCCCTCAGCTCCCTCAGTCTCTCCTTGTAAGGCTGATGTTCCATGGGGTTTATATTCTACTTATTTTATTCTGGATGAGTTTTCTGTCATTCCCCCCAGTGTAATATCTGCTCATTGAACAGTGTAGTAAATGGCTGCCTGTATGTGAGGAAAATCTCAGTGGGGTTCTGCAAGAGGAAGAGGCCACTGGTAAATGGGAAGTTTCAGGAGGAGCTGAGGCCATTTGCAAACCTTGGGTCATGCTCTTGGTGTAGGTGACTGTACTGGACTTGGATAGGGCATTAGCAGATGGGTGCAGCATATTCATGCCTGTTCACAAGTCTTTTGCAGCATTTTGTGTTAGTGGAGGACTAGCCAAATGCACAGGAACCAGTTAGGCTAATGAATCATGGTGGCATCATGGAGCATCACCTCTGGAAACCAGCCTAGAGACCTTCTTAGCCACTGCTTCTTACTTCACATTAGTTTCATCCTCTCTGTACTCATCTTCCTGCACATTTTTCTGCTTGTGGTATCCAAAAGCTCATCCCCCACAGGCTGTCAGCTGCTAATGATGGTAGAGGGTGGCATAATAACAGGGCTTTAGTGTGCCTCTGAGGCTTCTCATTTTGCAGAAACAGTACTGGTCTAATACAGCTGTGGAGTCTGCTGTAGGTATGTTTTTGTGTGGCTGAATCAGGTTTATTGATGTTTTTACTTACCTGCAAGGTGGGAAGTCTGGAAATAAGCAGCAGAGAGTGGCTGGGGTATGATGAATTTCAATGTGGGCATCATGGGCAGAAATGATGTGAACAGGTGGGTGCAAGATACTCTGTCAATGTCATAGAGGTGTCAGTAAAATGAGCTTGGGGACCTTTTTATTTAACTTCATCCCTGCTTAATCTGATGTATGACAAATTTTATAGAGCAGAAATACCAGTAGCATAGCATCAGCAAGCTGCTTTATGAATTGTTCACCATGATCTGAAGGAAGAGGTAAAAGCTAATGATAGCTTTCCCTCTGTTCTCTTTTAGGACAGTGGGAAGAACTTAACTGAAATAATCATACTTGGGGGCTCCATATTCATTTTAATGTTTAATCAAAGGATTGAGCCCAGAGAGTGGTGGTGAATGGTGCCACATCCAGCTGGCAGCCAGGCACTAGTGGTGTGCCCCAGGGATCAGTGATGGGCCCTGTGCTCTTTAACATCTTTATTGATGATCTGGACGAGGGCATTGAGTCCATCATCAGTAAATTTACTGACGACACCAAGCTGGGGGCAGGAGTTGATCTGCTGGAGGGTAGAGAGGCTCTGCAGAGGGACCTCAACAGGCTGGGCAGATGGGCAGAGGCCAAGGGCAGGAGATTGAACACATCCAAGTGCCGGGTTCTGCACATTGGCCACAGCAACCCCAGGCAGGGCTGCAGGCTGGGGTCAGAGTGGCTGGAGAGCAGTCAGGCTGAGAGGGACCTGGGGGTGCTGGTTGATGGTAGGCTGAACATGAGCTTGCAGTATGCCCAGGCAGCCAAGAGGGCCAATGGCATCCTGGCCTGCATCAGGAACAGTGTGGCCAGCAGGAGCAGGGAGGTCATTCTGCCCCTGTACACTGCACTGGTTAGGCCACACCTCGAGTCCTGTGTCCAGTTCTGGGCTCCTCAGTTTAGGAAGGAGGTTGAGCTGCTGGAAGGTGTCCAGAGAAGGGCAACAAAGTTGGTGAGGGGTTTGGAACACAGCCCTGTGAGGAGAGACTGAGGGAGCTGGGGTTGCTTAGCCTGGAGAAGAGGAGACTCAGGGGAGACCTTCTTGCTCTCTACAACTACCTGAAGGGAAGTTGTAAACAGGCAGAGGTTGGTCTCTTCTCCCAGGCAGCCAGCACCAGAACAAGAGGACACAGTCTCAGGCTGTACCAGGGGAGGTTTAGGCTGGAGGTTAGGAAGAAATTCTATACGGAGAGAGTGATTGCCCATTGGAATGGGCTGCCTGGGGAGGTGGTGGAGTCATCATCATTGGAGTTGTTCAGGAGGAGACTGGATGGGGTGCTTGGTGCCATGGGTTAGTTGATTAGGTGGTGTTGGATGATAGGTTGGACACGATGATCTTGAAGGTCTCTTCCAACCTGGTCTGGTCTGTTCTGTTCTGTTCTAAATTGAAGCTTCTGCCATTTTGCAGTGGCTGGTGGCTGTGGCAGAATAAGGATGCATAGCACAGGTTTTGTGGTGTCATCTAAGCAGGTCTTGGTTTTAGTCTTATCACTGTTTGGTCTCTGCTTCTGTCAGTGGCCTGTAGCACAAATTCCCAGAAAGTCTCTTTTTTGGGGTGGGGGTTTATGCATGTGTACAAACCCCCCCACACCACCACTGTTACTAAGCTGCAGTTCATTGTGGTTGGGTTTTTTTTAACATAAGACTGGGTTTTTTTTTACATCTGCTTTTGTGAACTTCTGAGTTGTTACTGACATGGACTTCCTGATGGCAGGCTGGGTTTGACCTGTGTCACAAAACCTTGTGCCCTGAGGCAAAGGAGGGGGGGGTGGGAATTAAAACACATATTGTCAACTTCTTATAATTGGATTTTAAGGGGAAGAATTTTCCACTGATACAACAACATCCCAAAATTATGAGTCAAGCTGTCTGTATTTAATCCCTCCCATGGAGGAGAAGATGAATGGTTTGGGGTTTGGGTATTTTTTTTTGTTTGTTTTATTAGTATTATTATTTTCCATATGTTCACTGGAAGCATAGTCACAGTCTTTTCATACCCATCACTGAAAATAATTGGATTTATGTAGCATTCAATATAGTCAGCCTATTAGTGACACAAAATCTTGCCCTCTCCCAAACCCCAGCAGGGCATTTGTCAGTGTTTACAAAACTGAGCTGCCAGCATGCAAGAAAGTAGCTTTACATGTGAGATCACATTCAGAATGTTATAAGTCCTGTCATTTTCAGACCTGAAACTCAAGTATTTGACACCAGCTTTGTGTTACTGAGCAACTTCAACATTTATGTTTTTCCAGACTGTCTGGCCATTTTGGTGTAGTTAGGTTGCAGATCCAGAAGGCACCACAGTAAATAGCCAAAGCTTGCCTAGCCTAGGGGTCAGGAAGTGCTCTTACTGCTAGATGTCCTTCATTTAAACAAGCAGGGTAGGTATGGATTTACTGTGCCTGTAGTTTGGAAGGGAAGCTTAACCAAATGCAAGGTAGGTGTGGACTTCTTATTGTGCCTGTAGTTTGGAAGGGAAGCTGAACCAAAAGCAGGGTAGGTGTGGACTTAGTATTGTGCCTGTAGTTTGGAAGGGAAGCTTAACCAAAAGCAGGGTAGGTGTGGACTTAGTATTGTGCCTGTAGTTAGGAAAGGAAGCTTAACCAAAAGCAGGGAAGGTGTGGACTTAGTATTGTGCCTGTAGTTAGGAAAGGAAGCTTAACCAAAAGCAGGGAAGGTGTGTACCTGTAGTTTGGAAGGGAAGCTTAACTTGCACAGACATGAGCTGGTTGAAAACTGGCCTGGTTCTGGCTTGCACATGGTCATATTTGTGTCATGCTGCACTCAAGCTAATAAAGCCCAGCTGAGGCAGAAGTCAAATGTCAGAGCTGAAATCCTGCTGAGGTTCCTCTGATTAAAAGCAATGGCAATGAAATGCCCCTTGACACTGAGGAGTGCTTGTGAGAAGGGCTCAGGTCAAGACAGTTTTGGCTGGCTTTTCTTTCTCTCTCTCTCTTCAATCCATATAGGTACAGTCTGCACTGTCTAGGAGCTCTTAATTGCTCTCTGCTGTCTTGCAGAGATAATTGGGATTTCATGCCTTCCTGCCAGTTTTACCACCCTTCTGCCTTGCTCCTTCATTTGTTACTAATTCCTAAGCCTGGTCTCAGACCCATAGCTCCGAAGTTTTTTGTTCCTGTAGAGTAGAATGCCTGAGCAGAAACAATCAGATGAATTAAGATGACAGCTTTTGCAGCAAATCATGGGCTTGAGAGAGGGCTCTAGCCACCTTCTACCCTGGGGCCAACCCCCTTGTCAGCCAGCAGCAGCTGCAGGTTGGCAAGGGTTTGCTGATGGTCAGGAAGCAGCAGCTTGTTCCCTTTGCTCTGAAGGATGCTTCCTGCCTGGTCCCAGCCGTGGCTAAAAGCCCCAGCTGACTGTCAACCAAAGGTCAGGGTGCTGTACTGAGACTGAATCTGGACAGGCTTGCTTTTGTCAGGTGCTAACCAGATGCCCCCACCAAAAAGACCAACAAGAAAACACCAGCAGACAGCTTTGTGTTCCTGAGAGGGAGAGCATGATAAAGGGGCAGAAGGGCTGCTGCCTGCACCACTGCTTGGGTGCCGGCAGTTTGGAGGTTGCCTCGTCCTAAGTCTGCCTCACCCCAAGATGTCCACTGCAATGGATGTTGACCCAGTTGACTTCATTAGGGTTTGAATCAATCTTTGAGCAGTAATAATGAGAGGGAAGGGAAGTGCCCCAGTGATCTCACAAGACAAGCAAATTCCCCTGTTTACTTTGCTCACACAATTTTTGCTTATAAATCAGAAACTTGTTGGGTGTACAGGATGTCAATACTGTTCCCTGCAGTTGTGTTTTCTAATCAAACTCTCTAATGAATTATTTGATTAGAACCTTTCATGGTGAGCAGCCTTAATTAACAGGAGCCATTAGGCAGCAGGCTTTTTAATGAGTTGTATTAATCTGCTTACAGGTTTCTGAAAGGATTTCAGCAGTTTGCATCTTAACAAATTGCACGGGCATTTTACTTCTGGGGGCTTCATTTCTTCTACTCACAGTGTCTCTCAGTTACAAATATTTCATGAGTGTAGTTGTGACTCATGTCCTAGCAGTGGAGTTTTAATAAGGGAGTTTAATTATTAATGCTGCATCCCAGCAGAGAATGTGGTTTTCTTTCAACAAAGAGCAGCAGAAGCCAAGAGTTACCGCAGGAAAGCAGCTCAACTTCACAGGGGTTGGAAAGTACCTCTGGGGATCACCAAGTCCAACCTTCCCTGCCAGAGCAGGACCATAGAATCCAGCACAGGTCACACAGGAACACATCCAGACAGGGCTGGAAAGGCTCCAGAGAAGGAGACTCCACAACCTCTCTGGGCAGCCTGTTCCAGTGCTCTGTGGCCCTCACAGTAAAGAGGTTCCTCCTCATGTTGAGCTGGAACCTCCTGTGCTGGAGTTTATATTCATTACCCCTTGTTCTATCACAGGGTGCAACTGAGCAGAGCCTGTCCTCTCCCTCTTGACCCCCAGTCCTCAGACATTTATAAACATCTATTAAATCCCCTCTCAACCTTCTCTTCTCCAGACTAAACAGCCCCAGGTCTCTCAGCCTCTCCTCACAGGGCAGTGTTCCAGTCCCTCAATCATCCTGGTAGCCCTCCCTTGGACTCTTTGAGTCCATGCAGTGTAAGGTCTTCAAGGTTTCCAGTAGAAGTTAATTGTGTTGTTACCAAAAAGAACCCCAAACACACCACCCAAACCTGTCATTGGAATGTGCTACCTGTTTGGCTACTGTGTATTGCAGTGCCAGTCACTGTGAAGTTGCAGCTTCAAAAGGTACCACATTCAGTTGATGGTTCATTTTGATTTGTCTCATCCCTGCCCTCCCCAGGCCCTCTGCAGGTTTTGTTAAACACTTTTAAGAAGTATGAATCCCTTCATTCAGTTTCAGTGTGTTTCACAAAGTGAAAATGGCAAGTTTCACAGATTGCTCTGGGTTGGAAAGGACTCTCAGAGGTCATCTTGTCCTGCACTCAGCAAGGGACACCTCCAACTAGAGCAGGGTGCCCCAGGGCCACAGTGAGTCTGATCTTGAATGTCTCCAGGAACAATGCTTCAAGCACATCCATGGACAGTATTTCACCACTCTCACTGTGCAGAACTTCCTCCTGATGTTCAGCCTAAATCTGCCCTGCTCCAGTTTCAAACCACTGCCCCTCATCCTATCTCCACAAGCCCTTCTAACCAGTCCCTCCCCAGCCTTCCTGTAGGTCCTCATCAGGTATTGAGCTGCAGCTCTAAGGTCTCCTTGGAGCCTTCTCTTCTCCAGGCAGAACATCCCCAATTCTTTCAGCCTGTGTTCATAGCAGAGGTGCTCTAGACCTCTGATCACTAAAAGCTTGTTCACTTTAGAAAAGTTGATATGCAGAGCAAACAAACCTCTTAAGTCAAAAAACAACCACCCTAAACTGGCTCAAAAATAGGTGCTCATCTCTTGGAGATCGATCTTGTGGTCATTTTTTTTCACCCTTCTAAGAAAACAAAGGGAATGGTCTTGGTCTGACCTCACAAAACTACTTTTCTGTGTTACTGGGAACCTTCTGCATCACTTCAGTGGGTCAGTCTATTACTCATCAGAACTAAATTAAGGTCTAAAATACAAGGAGGAGAGAAGAGCATGTGAATAAAAGCTGGTAACAGATGATGTTGGAAAGTGTAGGAAATGCACAATCTTGGCCATTCTGTCATGCTGGGATCTACAGAATCATAGAACTGTTTAGGCTGGAAAAGATCACCAAGTCCAGCTGTTAACCCAACACTGCCAAGGCCACCACTAATCCATGGCCCTCAGTACCATGTCTAAATGGCTCTTAAAGCCCTCAAGGATGGGAGACTCCACCACTCCTCTGGGCACCCTGGTCCAGGACTTGATACTCCTTTCCAGGAAGAAACTGTTCCTCATGTCCAGCCTAAACCTCCCCTGGTGCAATTTCAGGCCATTTCCTCTCATCCTGTCACTTGCTACCAATTCCCCCTGGCTTCAAACTGCTTTTGGGGAGTTGTAGAGAGCAATGAGGTCTCTCCTCAGCTTCCTTTTCTCCACACTGAACAACCCCAGTTTCCTCAGCTGCTCCTCACAAGACTTGAGCACAGACCCACTGCCCTTCTCTGGACACACTTCAGCACCCCAGTGTCCTTCTTGGATTGAGTGGCCCAAAACTGAACTCAGGATTTGAGATACTGCCTTACCAGTGCTGAATGCAGGAGGGCAGTCACTGCCCTCTTGCTGATCCAGGCCAGGATACTGTTGGCCTTCTTGGCCACCTGGGCACACTGCTGGCTACCCTCAGCCAGCTGGTAACCAGCATCCCAGGTCTTTTTCTCTGCTGGGCAGCTTTCCAACCACTCTGCCCCAGTCTTGGAGTGTTGCAAAGGATTGTTGTGACCCAGGTGCAGCACTCAGTATTTGGCCTTGTCTCATTGATTCATCCTGCCCAGATCCCTCTGTCAAGCCTCCCTACCCTCAAGCACAGCAACACTCCACACAGCTTGGTGTCATCTACAAACTTGATGAGGGTGGCCTGGATCATCTCAGTCAGATCATAAAGATATTAAAGAGAGCTGGGCCCAAAAGTGAGCTGTAGAGGACTGGCATAACCACTGTCTGGGGGTAAAAGAAGTGAATTCAGACAACTCTGAAGTAAGTCTCAGTACAACCAAGGTCCTTTGGTTATTTTTTTTGACTAAAACCAACCCCTTCTAATTATTTTTGCTGTATGGTAAAAATCACTTAGCTCTGAGCCCCTTTCCAGTGGGGTATGGTTGAAATATGCCAAAATATTTTACTGAGTTACCATGTAAAACTTAAAGCTACAGGTAGGAGTTATCCACAGGAACCAGACTGCAAAAAGCTTACACCACCCACTTGATCCAGAATGGGATAGTGACAATTCTCGTGTTTCTTCTGCAGCAGAGCTTGCTGTGAGTACAACTTCCATGCAGACACAAGTGTGCCTGTTAGAACGTTCCAGGGCATGGCTTGCTAGCCCACTAGAAAAGAGATAACTCACTGAGGATCTTAAAATGAGGAGGGGGAAAAAAAAATAGGTAGAGCTACAGTTTCCTTATCTTTCTGATTTGGGTTTATGGCTTTGTGTGTGTGGGTGGGTTTGGAGGGGTTTTTTTTCTCCCTTGGAAGTTCTTTTGTAGTTGTTGGTTTTTGTAACCCCAGGCTTCTTTCTGGGCTGGCTGGGACCTGTCAGCCAGATCAGTGGTTGCCACAGCTACTGTGGTGTAAAGTTTCTTTAATCAAGCTTTTACCTTCAGTCCCCAAAAAAGGAACAGTGATGTTTTGCCCAGTTAGCAGCAGAGTCTTCCCTTGCCCAAACCCTTTTCTTCCTTCTGTACTTCATATTTGCTTTTGTGCCCCATGTAGGGTAACAGCCTCCTCTACTTGAGGAGCTGCACCATGATATAGATGCATTTATAGTAGCAAGTTCTTTTTGAGTGGGATTTGTTCTTGTTTCTCTCTCTGCTAGTTGGAGAACAGGCTCCTGAACTGAGTCTGAACCCTTGTGACAAGGGTGGTGAGGCACTGGAACAGGTTGCCCAAAGAAGTTGTGAAGGCTCCGAGCCTGGAAGCATTCAAAGCCAGGCTGGATGGGGCCTTGGGCAACCTGACCTAGTAGGATTTGTCCCTGCTTATGGCAGGGGGATGGAAGGAACTAGATGACTTTATAAGATTCCTTCCAACCCAAACCATTCAGTGATCTTTTATTAAGTGTCCTTATTGCAATCCCACTTTGTGCACCCTGGGATAGATCTGTGCACTTGTTGCAAAAGAAAAAGCATACACAGTCAGTCTCTCTTTGTTTCTCTCTGATTTGATAAATACCAATCTCACAGCAAAGGATGAAACACAGCAAAGGTGGAAGACACTCAGACTACTAAACCATGGCTCCAAGTGCCACGTCCAATCTCCTCTTGAACACCTCCAGGGATGGTGACTCCACCACCTCCCTGGGCAGCACATTCCAATGGCTAACAGCTCTCTCTGGAAAGAACTTTCTCCTCACCTCCAGCCTAAACCTCCCCTGGTGCAGCTTGAGACTGTGTCCTCTTGTTCTGGTGCTGGTTGCCTGGGAGAAGAGACCAACCCCCTTTCAGGTAGTTGTAGAAAGCAGTAAGGTCTTCCCTGAGCCTCCTCTTCTGCAGGCTAAGCAACCCCAGCTACCTCAGCCTCTCCTCACAGGGCTGTGCTCTAGACTTCTCCCCAGCCTTGCTGCCCTTCTCTGGACACGTTCAAGTGTCTCAATGTCATTCTTAAACTGAGGGGCCCAGAACTGACACAGGACTCAAGGTGTGGCCTAACCAGTGCAGAGTACAGGGGCAGAATGACTTCCCTGCTCCTGCTGGCCACACTATTCTTGATGCAGGCCAGGATGCCCTTGGCCTTGTTGGCCACCTGGGCACACTGCTGGCTTATGTTTAGGCAGCTGTCAATCAGTACCCCCAGGTCCCTTTCTGCCTGGCTGCTCTCCAGCCACTCTGTCCCCAGCCTGTAGAAGTAGTATAACTGTTCCCAATTTCATGTGCTTGGAAGCCTAGCTTGGAAACCTACCTCATGTGTATGTTAATTCCCTTTGATTATTATTGTTTTATTTTAATTGGTGCCGTGGGCTAGTTGTTTGGGTGGTGTTGGATTGGTTGATGGGTTGGACACGATGATCTTGAAGGTCTCTTCCAACCTGGTTTATTCTATTCTATTCTATTCTATTCTATTCTATTCTATTCTATTCTATTCTATTCTATTCTATTCTAATTTGGTTTTGTTTTTTGTTGTTTTCTTCTGTTATTGTTTTTTCAGATTGTGGGATGATGGAATTATTGATCCAGCTGACACAAGACTGGTTCTGGGCCTCAGCCTCAGCGCAGCATTAAATGCACCAACAAAGAAGACAGAATTTGGGGTTTTCAGGATGTAAACTTAAAACACATGCTCACCAGAATTGCCTTTGTGTGTTGTGATTGGGGCTGGAAGCAAAGCAGCCAAACCACTGAAGATCATCCAGTTGGATCTTTAGAGGTCACTTCCAACCCTTAAGCCTTCTGTGATTTCTGTAAGTCAAGAAATAAAAGATCCATACAAGGCCATTTTTGAATGGAAATGGCTAGTGCTTTGAGATCAGTCCCTTGCAGGGTTTGTGCAGCACTGCATGAATAAGCAGAATGTCTAAATTTTTTACCTAAATAAATACATAAATGGATGCTGCCTCTTAGATAAGTATCAAACTATATTGGAGAGCGGCCAGGCAGAGAGGGACCTGGGGGTGCTGGTCCGTGGTAGGTTGAACATGAGCCTTCAGTGTGCCCAGGCAGGCAGGAGGGCCAATGGCATCCTGGCCTGCATCAGGAACAGTGTGGCCAGCAGGAGCAGGGAGGTCATTCTGCCCCTGTACACTGCACTGGTTAGGCTGCACCTTGAGTCCTGTGTCCAGTTCTGGGCCCCTCAGTTTAGGAAGGAGGTTGACTTGCTGGAAGGTGTCCAGAGAAGGGCAATGAAGTTGGTGAGGGGCTTGGAACACAGCCCTGTGAGGAGAGGCTGAGGGAGCTGGGGTTGCTTAGCCTGGAGAAGAGGAGACTCAGGGGTGACTTTATTGCCTCTACAACTACCTGAAGGGAGGTTGTAGACAGGCAGAGGTTGGTCTCTTCTCCCAGGCATGCAGCACCAGAACAAGAGGACACAGTCTCAGGCTGTACCAGGGGAGGTTTAGGCTGGAGGTTAGGAAGAAATTCTACACAAAGAGAGTGATTGCCCATTGGAATGTGCTGCCTGGGGAGGTGGTGGAGTCACCATCACTGGAGGTGTTTAGGAGGAGACTTGATAGGGTGCTTGGTTGCATGGTTTAGTTGATTAGGTGGTGTTGGATGATAGGTTGGAGACGATGATCTTGAAGGTCTCTTCCAACCTGGATTCCATTCCATTCCATTCCATTCCATTCCATTCCATTCCATTCCATTCCATTCCATTCCATTCCATTCCATTCCATTCCATTCCATTCCATTCCATTCCATTCTATGCCACATAGCCACATACTTGTTGCTTAGCAGTTCCTCTGCTTGTTCTGATTCTTCTTTCTGTGCCTCCTATAAATGCAAACCATTTTTTGCAAGCCAGCTATAAAAAGCTCCCACGTTTGCTAGTCAGTGATTTTTGCCAGAGTGAAGTGCTGTGAGAGCAGCCAGAGAGCAGCCAGACAACATGAAAATGGCAGATCTCATGCAATTGTTGGCATTTGGGCCCTTTCTCTGCCTTTCCTCCAAGAAAAACACCCCACCCAAAGCACATTGCTCTTCTGTGTGGTTCCTCTGCAGTCAAAACAAGAAGAGAACCTGAGGCACGCATCCTGTTTTCCGGGAGCTCTGTGGGAGCTGCAGGTTGCTGAGAGCACTTCTGATAACGAGGGCTGGCTTGCAGAGGTGTTCCAGCATTTTCCTGTCTGGTCCTTCTGGCAGTTTAATGAAGACAGAGCTTCCTCCCCACGTGGATCAATGTTTCACCCAGAGCACATGCCTGAATCACACTTGACTTCAGGGTTAGGGAGATGCTGGAGATCTGTGGTTAATTGTATGCATTTGTCATAGTCTGGTGCTGTGCCATGATTTGGGGGAATTCACTGTGTACCGTATCATCTCTTCTCCTTGGATCACCCTGCACCTAGCAGAAGCTAAAGGACTGCTCTGCCAACAACAAGAAGGCAAATACCCTGCTAGGGAGGTGGTTTCACCTAGCTTTGCCCTCCAGGTGCCCAGATCACTGTTGTGAGACCTAGTCTTGACTCAGAATCAAACCCCAGCAGGTAATGCACATGGGTGGAGATCCTCTCTTGTGCTGCCCTGTGGGAAGAAGAAAACTGACTGAGAGGGCTAACCATCCTGGATAACATGCTAGCTGCATCCTTCCTAGACTTGTGGCCAGAGGAGTTCCCTATGGATTTAGGAGTGGAAGGGAAGATCTGCTAGCTATCAGCCTTCCCAGTTGTGTCTCAGGCAGGTGCAGAAGTGAAAATTAAACAAGTCTTGGGAATGCAGAATTTCAGTGTAGAACACAAGACAGCCCAGCACAGGAGCAGCTGTGGGTGCATGTCTGCACTGTGCTGAAAGAGCAGTTTTTCCTCTCTCATTGGACTGAAATCCACCCAAAACTTGGTGTGTCCTGCACTGCTAGGAAGATGGCTTCTGTAGGTCTGCACACATGCAAGCTCACATGTGTGTCCTTAGCATATGAAACACATTTAGCAGAGAGTAATGCTTGAAATGCTCTCTCCTCACTGGAGAGAGTCCAAGGGAGGACTACAAAGCTGCTGAGGGGTCTGGAGCATCTCTGAGGAGGAAGGGCTGAGAGCCCTGTGGCTGTTGAGCCTGGAGAGAAGCATCTTGAGAGGGGATCTGAGCAGTGTTGATGAATAGCCAAAGGTGGGGATCAAGAGGCTGGGGCCAGACTCTTGTCAGTGGTGCCCGGGAACAGGACAAGGGGCAGTGGGCACAAACTGGAACCCAGGAGGTTCCATCTGAACAGAAGGAAAAACATTTTTGTTGTAGGGATGCTGGAGCCTGGAGCAGGCTGCCCACAGAGGCTGTGGAGTCTCCTTCTCTGGAGAGCTTCCAATTCCCCCTGGCCATTGTGCTCCTGGGCAAGCTGCTGTGGGTGCCCTGCTTGAGCAGGGGGCTCAGACTGGATGACCTTCAGAGGTTCTGTCCAAGCCCCCCACCATGGTGGCATTCTGTGAGCACATGCAGTAAGTGGCAGTTAGGCACAGAGCTGTGCTTCTGTGCCACTGATTCTCACCTCACCACACCAGTGTGTAAACTTGTTAGGCATAGCTCCAGGATTTCTTTATGCTGGAAGTACAGTGGCATTAGTTGTGGATGCTGGGCTGCTGAAAGGCCTTCAGAGCCACCTTTCTGATCAATATTTTTATGTGAAGTGTAGCCAGGGGGAACAAAGCCTTCAGAGGCTGGAGTGGTAGCTGTTAATGGCTTGTAAGAAAATGAAACACACTTAATTTTCTCCTTCTGCAGCTGAGTAATCAGCTCTGGCACCTGTTGTCGTGCTGCTCTGAATGATGGAGGTCACTCTCCCCAGGCTGAAACTCCCAAAGGCATGAGGAGCACTGCCTTTTCCTATTCTACTCCTTTTCTTTTTTTCTTTTTCCTTTTCTTTTCTCTCTTCTCTTCTCTTCTCTTCTCTTCTCTTCTCTTCTCTTCTCTTCTCTTCTCTTCTCTTCTCTTCTCTTCTCTTCTCTTCTCTTCTCTTCTCTTCTCTTCTCTTCTCTTCTCTTCTCTTCTCTTCTCTTCTCTTCTCTTCTCTTCTCTTCTCTTCTCTCTTCTCTGCTCTCCTCCTCTCCTCTCTTCCCTTCCCTTCCCTTCCCTTCCCTTCCCTTCCCTTCCCTTCCCTTCCCTTCCCTTCCCTTCCCTTCCCTTCCCAAACCTTCCCTTCCCTTCCCAAACCTTCCCTTCCCTTCCCAAACCTTCCCTTCCCTTCCCAAACCTTCCCTTCCCTTCCCAAACCTTCCCTTCCCAAACCTTCCCTTCCCAAACCTTCCCTTCCCAAACCTTCCCTTCCCTTCCCAAACCTTCCCTTCCCTTCCCAAACCTTCCCTTCCCAAACCTTCCCTTCCCTTCCCAAACCTTCCCTTCCCTTCCCAAACCTTCCCAAACCTTCCCTTCCCAAACCTTCCCTTCCCAAACCTTCCCTTTGCCCTTTCCTGCCCTTGCCCTTCCCTCCCTAACCTTCCCAAATCTTCCCTCCCCCTCCCCTCTTCTCCTTCCCCCTCCCTTTCCCTCCCCTCCGCTCTCCATGGTTTAGTTGATTAGACTGCTCTCCATGGTTTAGTGCTGGGTGATAGGTTGGACTTGATGATCTCAGAGGTCTTTTCCAACCTGGTTAATTCTATTCTATTCTATTCACCATCATTGGAGGCGTTCAGGAGGGGACTTGATGGGGTGCTGGGTGCCATGGGTTAGTTGTTTAGGTGGTGTTGGATTGGTTGATGGGTTGGATGCGATGATCTTGAAGGTCTCTTCCAACCTCGTCTGGTCTATTCTACTCTACTCTACTCTACTCTATTCTATTCTATTTTCTGCTGAAAAAAACTAAAGCACAACTGAGACTTTAGATAGTACTTTTGCTTTGAGTATATTCTTTCCACCAGACTGGTGATGGAGTCAATCTGAGTTGAGAGGCAGCAGCAGGTAAACTTTGTGTGCAGATAATGGAAGCAGACACACCTGGGAGGAGTCTTGCTTCTGAGAATGGAAACTCCCTGTCATGGCTTGGGTCTAAAAAGACAGTTATTGGTGTTTATCAAAACATCTTCCTCTGGGTCTGTGTGCAGGGCAAGCCAAAACAGACCATCACAGAATGGCAGGGGTTGGGAGGGACCTTCCAGGGATCATTGCGTCTGTACCTTCTGCCAAAGCAGGGTCATCCAGGGCAGGCCACACAGCATTGCATCCAAATGGGTTTTGAAAGTCTCCAGAGAAGCAGACTCCACAACCTCTCTGGGCAGCCCTGCTCCAGGGCTTCAGCACCCTCACAGTCAAGGAATTTTCCCCCACGGTAGGTTGGACTTTCCTGTGTTCCAGTTTGTGTCTATGGCCTCTCATCCTATCACAGGACACCACTGAAAAGAGCCTGGCCCCTTCTTGATAGCCCCCTCTCCCCTCTTCGGATATTTTTAAGCATTAATGAGATTCCCTCTCAGTCTTCTCTTTTCCAGACTAAACAGCCCCAGGTCTCTCACCCTTCCCTCCCCAGACAGATGTCCCAGTCCCTTCTTCACCCTCAGTCCTCTACTGGACACTCTCTAGCATATGCCTGTCCCTCTTGAACCGAGGGAGCCCAGAACTGGAGACAACACTCCTTGCCCTTCTCTGGACACATTCAAGTGTCCTTCCTAAACTGAGGGGCCCAGAACTGGACACAGGACTCAAGGTGTGGCCTATCCATTGCTCAGTACAAGGGCAGAGTGACTTCCCTGCCCCTGCTGGCCACACTGTTCCCTGTACAGGCCATTGGCCTTCTTGGCCACCTGGGCACACTGCTGGCTCATGTTCAGCTGCTGTCAACCAGTCTCCCTGGGTCCCTTTCTGCCTGGCTGCTCTCCAGCCACTCAGACCCCAGCCTGTAGCTCTGCATGGGGTTGCTGTGGCCAAAGTGCAGCACCCAGCACTTGGACTTGTTGAATGCCATCCTCTTGGTCTCTGCCCATGTGTTCAGCCTGTCGAGGTCCCTCTGGTCATGCAGAATGAGACTCGTTACATAGTCATTCTCACCTGCCATTGCTCTGCCAGGTGGATCTCCTTTTGGGTGTTTGATGACAAGAAATGGTCACTCTAAATAAATGGTAGCTACCACCACAAAGCCTTGAGCTTCCTGATGGCTGAGGCAACCTAAGGGCTGAGGTTGAACATTTCAGGACTTACCCTGTTGGTGTCTGTCACCTATCCACTGTCGTATTGGAGCACCTCAACCACTGATCACTTACTGGAATGTGTTGTCATAGTTTCATCGATTCATTGAATCACAGAGTGGTTTGGGTTTGAATGGATCTTAAAGGTCATCCAGTTCCAAACCCCCTGCTATGGTCAGGGACATCTCACCCCAGCCCAGGCTGCTTAAGGTCTCATCCAGCCTGGCCTTGAACACCTCCATAGAAGAGCTATCCACAGCCTCCCTGGGCAACCTGTTCCAGTGGCTCACCACCCTCACTGCAAAGAATTTCTTTTTAATCTCCAGTCTCAATCTGCCCTCCTCCTCCTCCTCCTGACATCAGGTGACACTGATTTCTCAGTTGCTGAGGAACAGTGGAAATGGCTTTACACACAAGCTGTGGTGGGCCAGGACCTCAAACTGTGTGGCTCCAGGTTTCCAGGCTGCTCCCATCTGGTCTTGCTCTTCTCAGCTGAATGCCTCCCTCCTGCCTCAGAGCAGTGGCATGGGTAAGAGGTTACTTGGTTCCAGCTCTTTTTGATGACTGACCATGGCACATTTAAGAGAGGACAACATTTGAGTACAAGGAGTTTAACAAGGACCAGTGCTGTGACCTTGAGGGTGCTCTCAAATGCTTCTGGAGAAGGAAGTGGAAAATTGTGAATGAGATGAGCTCAGGGACTGCTGCAGTAAGCAAGAGTGCTTCTCAGATTACCTGGGCAGAGGTGGTGAGTGCAGAATGAATCAAAACCTTACACATTTTCATTCTCATGGCAGCTGGAAAGCTGCTGGGAACCCCCCAGGAGCTGCAATGTGGTCACCAAGCAAAACTGCTGGCAGTTTGAGTAACACCAAGGGCAGAGCCTCAGGTAATGACAGGACTAGGGGGGATGGAACCAAAGTAGCAATGGGTAGATTAAGATTGGATGTTAGGAAGAAGTTGTTCCCCATGAAGGTGGTGAGAGCCTGGCACAGGTTGCCCAGGGAGGTGGTGGAAGCCTCCTGCCTGGAGGTGTTCAAGGCCAGGCTGGAGGTGGCTGTGAGCAACCTGCTGTAGTGTGAGGTGTCCCTGCCCATGGCAGGGGGGTTGGAACTGGCTGAGCCTTGAGGTGCCTTCCAACCCTGACAATTCTGTGATTCTGTGTGCAGGAGCAGCTTCTGAGGCTGAAAGGACATGGCTGGTGCAAAGCACCTCTGACAGCTCTGCCTGCAGAAATGGAGAGGCTGCAAAATGTCGAAGCCACTGGGTGCCCATTCCCACCCCTCTCCCACCCACTTTGGGGCTTGGTTTAATGGGGAGTTTGTGGCCTCAGTGTTGGGATTTGTGTAAGTGCTGCTGTTGTGACAACCCATCTTTCACTGAGGTGGCATTTCTGTTACTCCTCAAGATGAATTGCTATCTCCTGCTGAAACAGACTTTCTCCTTCAAGTATGCCTCTGGAATCTGTCTTTGCTTCAAGTGTGGAAGAGCCCTGATTGATCTAAGACCTTCCTCACTGTTCCAGGTTTCAGCCAAAGAAATGTCTTGATTTGGGGGGGGGAAACCCACAAACCAAGGGTGGTGTCATTGTTAACTTTACTAACTGAGGTTTATAAATGAAGGCAGCTCAACAAAGCACTTACAAAAGCTTTTCAGCAAAGCCTCAAAGTGTCCACTTAAAGCCAGATGTCCACTTCCACAGCTGTGATTCAGTAGGGCACATGAACAAAGGCTTCACATTAATCTCTACAGGCTACTGGTCATCAAACCCATCCAGCTCTGTGTCTACGTCAAGGCACAACCAGAACACGTAAATGCGTCAGGGCTGCTCTCTTACTTCCATGCATCAGCAGAAACCTCTCTCATTTTCCCACTTGTAGAGGTGCCTTCAGTTAATTGCTCATGATCAAAGAATCATAGAATGGTTTTAGTTGGAGGAGGCCCCTTTAAGATCTTGGAGTCACCCAACACCACCATGGCCATTAAACCATGTCCCAAGTGCCATGCCCACATGTTTCTTCAACAACACCTCCAGGGATGGTGACTCCACCACCTCCCTGGGCAGCCTGTGCCAACACCTGACCACTCTTGCAGGGAAGAAATTTTTCCTAATGCCCAACTTAAATCTCTTCTGGCACAATTTGAGGCCATTTCCTCTTGTTCTGATAGAAGAACATGATTATGAAAAGCATGTTCCATGCACAAGTCCACAAATCATCCACTCAAGAGTCAGATGCTGATGCACCTTGGCTGAATCCTGCTTGTGCCTCATCTGCAAGAAAGTTTATGTGGAGAAAGTCAGTTAACTTTGAGAAGCCTGAACCCAAGCACAGCCACCACAGAGCTGCCTGGCTCTGAGGTCTGATGGCATTTTGTGTAGGTTGTCTGGAGCTGAGCTCTGTAGTGCCACTGACTCCTCTGATTTTGTGGAGGCTCCAAGCCTGGAAGTGTCCAAGCCCAGGCTGGATGGGGCTTTGAGCAAATCATTCTGGTGGGAGGTGTCCCTGACTGTGGCAGGAGGGTGCTGGAAGGTGTCCAGAGAAGGGTCACAAGGATGAGCAGAGGGCTGGAGCTCCTCTCCTATGAGGACAGACTGAGGGAGTTGAGGTGTTCAGCCTGGAGAAGAGAAGGCTCCAAGGAGACCTCATTGTGGCCTTCCAGTATCTGAAGGGGGCTACAAGAAGGCTGGGGAGGGACTTTTGAGGGTGTCAGGGAGTGATAGGACTGGGGGGAATGGAACAAAACTAGAAATGGGTAGATTGAGATTGGATGTTGGGAAGAAGTTGTTCCCCATGAGGCTGGTGAGAGACTGGCACAGGTTGCCCAGGGAGGTGGTGGAAGTCTCATCGCTGGAGGTGGCTGTGAGCAACCTGCTGTAGTGTGAGGTGTTCCTGCCCATGGCAGGGGGGTTGGAACTGGATGATCCCTGAGGTCTCTTCCAACCCTGACAATTCTGTGATTCTGTGGTTGGAATAAGAAGCTTTTTGAGGTCCCTTCCAACCCAAACTGATATTCCCTGATTCTAATTTCGTAGTCAGTTGTCTTATGACTATCTGCTGACAGATACAAGGACTTCAGGACCTAGACATTTGTAATTACCTCTTCATTCAGCAGTAGTTTTATGGGAGGAACTAACAAATGCTGGGAAGAAAGAGGTAATGTTTTTCTGAGCATCTCTGTGGTGTTCTCTACACTGCACAAGTAATCCTTGTGCTGGAAAACATGGCTTGAATTGTTGGTCAGACTTCTCAGGTGCTGCTCTCAGAGTTGGGCTGGCCCTATATCTGCTTCTCCACGTGAAGCTGACGAGGGGTCTGAGGAATAGGTCTTAGGAGGAGCAGCTGAGGGAACTGGGGTTGTTCAGTCTAGAGAAAAGGAGGCTGGAGGGAGACCTCATTGTCCTCTGCAGCTCCCTGAAAGGAGGCTGGAGTGAGGTGGGAGTTGGTCTCTTTGCCCTAGTATCAGGTGATAGAATGAGAGGAAATGGCCTGAAATGGTGCCAGGGGAGATTAGGGTTGGAGATTAGGAACAATTTCTTTGCTGCAAGAGTGGTCAGGGATTGGAACAGGCTGCCCAGGGAGGTGGTGGAGTCTGAATCCCTGGAGGTGTTCAAGAAATGTGTGGACATGGCACTTTGGAAAGTGGCACCCAGTCAGTAGTGGTGTCCCCCAGGGTTCGGTACTGGGGCCTGTCCTCTTTAATATCTTTATCAACAGTCTAGAGGTAGAGGCTGAATGCACCCTCAGTAAGTTTGCAGATGACACCAAGCTGGGTGGCTGTGTTGATCTGCTAGAGGGTAGGGAGGCCTTGCAGCAGACCTGGACAGGTCAGACCAAAGGGCTAAGGCTGACTGAATGAGGTTCAACAAGGGCAAGGACCAGGTCCTGCACCTGGGTCACAACAACCCCACAGTGAGCTGCAGGCTTGGGGAGGTGTGGTTGGAAAGCTGCAACTTGGAGAGGGACCTGGAGGTATTGGTTGATATTCATCTGACCCTGAGTCAGCAGTGCCCAGGTAGCCAAGAAAGCCAGTGGCATCCTGGCTTGGGTGAGAAACACTGTGGCCAGCAGGGACAGGAGGTGATCATCCCCCTGTGCTCAGCACTGGTGAGGCCATACCTCAAGGGCTGTGTTCAGTTCTGGGCCCCTCACTACAGGAAGGACACTGAGGGCCTGAAGTATGTCCAGGGAAGGGCAGCAAGGCTGGAGAAGGGCCTGGAGCACCTGGGCTGTGAGGAGCAGCTGAGGGAGCTGGGGGTGTGCAGTCTGAAGAAGAGGAGGCTGAGAGGAGACCTACAATTCCCTGAAGAGAGTTTGGAGTGAGGAGGGGACAGCCTTTTCTTGGTGTCTAGCAACAGGCCCAGAGAAAATGGTTTCAAGCTGCACCAGAGGAGGTTCAGGATGGATGTTAGGAAATATTTCTTCACTGAAAGTGTTCTCAACCTTTGGAATGGTCTGCCCAGGGCAGTGCTGGGGTCACCATCCCTGGGGGTGTTCAAGAGCTGTGTGGACTTGGCACTTAGAGACATGGTTTAGGGTTGACCCTTCAGTGCTGGAGCAAGGGTTGGACTGGATGACCTTGGAGGTCAGTGGATGTATTCTGTGATTCTGTGTTACATTGGTGGTTGGACTTGATCTTTGAGGTCTTTTCCAAACAGATGTGTTCTGTGCTTCTGTGTTAGGTTGATGGTTGTACTTGATCTCAAAGGTCTTTCCAAACAAAACTATTCTGTGATTCCAGGACCTGTGGGTTTCATAGCCTGTGTTACTTCTCTGCTGTGAGTGACACCACTTCAGCAAGTCCATCACCTCCAGTTCTTCAGGCAGCTGCATTTTTGCTCCAGCCTGGGAAGTGGGATCTGTGATGAGTGGTTCACCACCAGCCTGATGCCTGACATCTGTAGCCTGCCCTGTGGCAAAAGGAGACTGGAGGATTCATGCAAATGCATAGAGGAGGTCTACTCCCAACAGCAATTACAAATGAGACCTTTGCTGGATGTGATGATCAATAGGAGTGTGTGGGAGGAGGGAACAGTAAGAGGTGAATATGCAGCTCTGGAGGCAAGCAACATGAGAGTCACAGAGACTGGCAGCTTTTATTGCCTCAGACAAAACCCCTGGTTGTTGAAAATTGCCAAGCCACACTCTGCTTGGTCCCTTTCA